>NC_072785.1:16881208-16998913 GCF_022539595.1 Amphiprion ocellaris
AATCATCATGAATTTTGGCGCAAAAAAAACGCCTTACTATACTATGTCGAAAAAAAATGCCATTTTTCAAACATGTTGTATATATGTGCCATATGATGAAATAATGTAACGGACGGCATGAAAAACACTCCAGAAAGGTTTTCTGTGAAAAAAAAATCACCATGAATTTTGGCGCAAAAAAAAAACCCTTACTATACTATGTCGAAAAAAAATGCCATTTTTCAAACATGTTGTAAAAACGTGCCATATGATGAAATAATGTAAAGGAGGGCGTGAAAAACACTCCAGAAAGGTTTTCTGTGAAAAAAAATCATCATGAATTTTGGCGCAAAAAAAAAAGCCTTACTATACTATGTCGAAAAAAAATGCCATTTTTCAAACATGTTGTAAAAACGTGCCATATGATGAAATAATGTAAAGGAGGGCGTGAAAAACACTCCAGAAAGGTTTTCTGTGAAGAAAAAATCATCATGAATTTTGGCGCCAAAAAAACGCCTTATGTTGAGAAACATGGAGGTATGAGATCCCAGAATCAGCCACAAGGGGGAGACTCTGGCAGAAAACAGCTAAATAAGGGAACATTGTGATGTTATAACCTGTGATTTATAACTGATTCATGCTATAACCTAATAAGTGTGTTAAAGCTAACACAAATACCTATTTTTATAATCTTTGTTTAAGAAGTAACTAAGTCAGAACAGCAACTCACTGTGAAAAGTGATGTTTTTGGTTACCTGGGAAACTGATGTTTTTGATATGACAAATATGAGGAACTAATGCTTTATTGAATGGAAATGCTTTTAAGAGTTTGATTACTATGAAACTGAGATGTTTTAGAAAGAGTTTTGATTACTGTTAAACTAAGGTTTTTAACTTAGTAATGAAGTGAGAAGTCAAGAGCTGAGGTGAACTGAGGTCAAGTGTTCACAGTAAAGGTTATTAAGCTCAAAATAAATGTCAGGGATTTTTGTGAGTCTGACATCTGTTTCCTGACCGGAGGCCTGCTCTGAGCTGCAGATGGAACAAATACATTAACAGAGAAGTGAGACTGAGTGGAAGGGTCCAAACAGTCCAAACAGTTAGTTTCAGTTCCTCAAACATGGAGGGGTCTTAGGATGAGTTGGGGGGGGGGCTGGTGGAACAGTCCAGAATAGATGGTTTTGGTTCCTCCAGAGCACGCGGGGGCCGGGCGGTGGCCGGGCGGTCCAAGGTTTTGGTTCCCCCAGAGCACGCAGAGGCCATGAGGTCAGTGGATGGGAGCAGTGCACGAGTAAGGAGGGGGATGGATGCTGTCATCACGTATGTTAATTAAGGGTGCAGTTCTTGCATATGCAACAGGTTCAGTTGTTGTATAAATTGCACTGGATCGAGACACGAGTTGGGAGAGTTACGAGGTAGTCGCTGGATGCAAGCCAGGCAGCAATGTTCTGAGCATGGGGGATTTTACCACGTAACTTGGAAGAGAATTCAACATGATCTGAAAAGGAATAACTTTTCCACGGGAATTATGGATTTAAGGACTGCTCTTTCTGCACTGTTGGAGGATTACAAAAGACTGTGATCTAAAAATAACGCTGACTGAAGGAATATTACTGAACTCTATTATTTCCAAAAGGATTAACACCAGAGTGGATTATAACAAAGTTTTTATTGGGCCAAACAACGTAAAGGATACAAGCAGATCTAAATCGGGACTGAACTCTCTCTCCACCTCCTCCCTGGAGCAGAGCCCCAGCGGGGCATCGGTCTTCAGGTGAGCAGCCGGGTGTGGCCACACCGTCTGCTCTCCCCCTCCAAATTACATAATTTGGGTGATTATTGCTCTTCTTAGATAAAAGCATAGTTCCAGTTAGGGGTCATATTAGAGGATTGTTATAGAAATTAATGTTTAATTGGTTGTCTGATGATTTATGGGCTATTGCTATTTCCCTGCTGAGATTATAATAAAACATTTATCCTGCAATTAAAGTTAACAGACTGGAAATTCTATTTATTTTTATCATGATAATGAATTAATCACATATATCTTCTCAGTTTGTAAAAAGTCAGGTTACTGTGTGCATTACATCTAAAACTGGTTCTGTCAGATTACCTAGTCGTTGGGGCCGAGGGTGGCCTTTTTTAAACTTATCCTTGGGGTTATCCATGCCTTAACCTCTAAACTTAAACCTAGCAACTTACCAAGTGCAGAATCCGATGAGAGAAAAGCTGCCGTTAACAGACGTGACTGGTAATTAATTTGACCATTCGAAAGTGGCTACTCAGTTGAGTTAGTTATCAGAGGAAGCAGGATAGGCGTCTGGATGGAGGCAGTTAGAAGCTAGGCGAATTTTCTCGCTTACCAGCTTAAAAACGTTCCACAGATCCCATCTGGGTTGACCCATATGGGCTACGGGAACCGGACCCGTTAGATGGAGAGCTGGTCCAGTAATCCTCTGATAGTTAATTAATTTATTTGATTGAATTAGGAGGTTACTGGCCTTAGGAATTCACAGCGCAAAAAAAACGCCTTACTATACTATGTCGAAAAAAAATGCCATTTTTCAAACGTTGTAAAAACATGCCATATGATGAAATAATGTAAAGGAGGGCGTGAAAAACACTCCAGAAAGGTTTTCTTTGATAAAAAAAATCATCATGAATTTTGAAGCAAAAAAACGCCTTACTATACTATGTCGAAAAAAAATGCCATTTTTCAAACGTGGTAAATATGTGCCATATGATAAAATAATGTAAAGGAGGCCGTGAAAAACACTCCAGAAAGGTTTTCTGTGGAAAAAAAAATCATCATGAATTTTGGCGCAAAAAAAACGCCTTACTATACTATGTCGAAAAAAAATGCCATTTTTCAAACATGTTGTATATATGTGCCATATGATGAAATAATGTAACGGACGGCATGAAAAACACTCCAGAAAGGTTTTCTGTGAAAAAAAATCATCATGAATTTTGGCGCAAAAAAAAAGCCTTACTATACTATGTCGAAAAAAAATGCCATTTTTCAAACATGTTGTAAAAACGTGCCATATGATGAAATAATGTAAAGGAGGGTGTGAAAAACACTCCAGAAAGGTTTTCTGTGAAGAAAAAATCATCATGAATTTTGGCGCAAAAAAAACGCCTTACTATACTATGTCGAAAAAAAATGCCATTTTTCAAACGTTGTAAAAACATGCCATATGATGAAATTATGTAAAGGAGGGCGTGAAAAACACTCCAGAAAGGTTTTCTTTGATAAAAAAAATCATCATGAATTTTGGCGCAAAAAAAAAAGCCTTACTATACTATGTCGAAAAAAAATGCCATTTTTCAAACGTGGTAAATATGTGCCATATGATGAAATAATGTAAAGGAGGGCGTGAAAAACACTCCAGAAAGGTTTTCTGTGAAAAAAAATCACCATGAATTTTGGCGCAAAAAAAACGCCTTACTATACTATGTCGAAAAAAAATGCCATTTTTCAAACATGTTGTAAATTTGTGCCATATGATGAAATAATGTAACGGAGTGCATGAAAAACACTCCAGAAAGGTTTTCTTTGAAAAAAAAAATCATCATGAATTTTGGCGCAAAAAAAAGCCTTACTATACTATGTCAAAAAAACATGCCATTTTTCAAACATGTTGTAAAAACGTGCCATATGATAAAATAATGTAAAGGAGGGCGTGAAAAACACTCCAGAAAGGTTTTCTGTGGAAAAAAAATCATCATGAATTTTGGCGCAAAAAAAAGCCTTACTATACTAAGACAAAAAACATGCCATTTTATAAAACATGTTGTAAAAAGGTGCCATATGATAAAATAATGTAAAGGAGGGCGTGAAAAACACTCCAGAAAGGTTTTCTGTGGAAAAAAAATCATCATGAATTTTGGCGCAAAAAAAAAATGCCTTACTATACTATGTCGAAAAAAAATGCCATTTTTCAAACATGTTGTAAATATGTGCCATATGATGAAATAATGTAAAGGAGGGTGTGAAAAACACTCCAGAAAGGTTTTCTTTGAAAAAAAAATCATCATGAGTTTTGCCGCAAAAAAAACGCCTTACTATACTATGTCGAAAAAAAATGCCATTTTTCAAACATGTTGTAAATTTGTGCCATATGATGAAATAATGTAAAGGAGGGCGTGAAAAACACTCCAGAAAGGTTTTCTGTGAAAAAAAAATCATCATGAATTTTGGCGCAAAAAAACGCCTTACTATACTATGTCGAAAAAAAATGCCATTTTTCAAACATGTTGTAAATATGTGCCATATGATGAAATAATGTAAAGGAGGGCGTGAAAAACACTCCAGAAAGGTTTTCTGTGAAAAAAAATCATCATGAATTTTGGCGCAAAAAAAATGCCTTACTATACTATGTCGAAAAAAAATGCCATTTTTCAAACATGTTGTAAATATGTGCCATATGATGAAACAATGTAAAGGAGGGCGTGAAAAACACTCCAGAAAGGTTTTCTGTGAAAAAAAAAATCATCATGAATTTTGGCGCAAAAAAAACGCCTTACTATACTATGTCGAAAAAAAATGCCATTTTTCAAACATGTTGTAAATATGTGCCATATGATGAAATAATGTAAAGGAGGGCGTGAAAAACACTCCAGAAAGGTTTTCTGTGAAAAAAAATCATCATGAATTTTGGCGCAAAAAAAAGCCTTACTATACTATGTCGAAAAAAAATGCCATTTTTCAAACATGTTGTAAAAACGTGCCATATGATGAAATAATGTAAAGGAGGCCGTGAAAAACACTCCAGAAAGGTTTTCTTTGAAAAAAAAATCATCATGAATTTTGGCGCAAACAAACGCCATAGTATACTTTGTCAAAAAAAAAATGCAATTTTTCAACATGTTGTAAAAACGTGCCATATGATGAAATAATGTAAAGGAGGCCGTGAAAAACACTCCAGAAAGGTTTTCTTTGAAAAAAAATCCTGAATTTTGGTGCAAAAAAACGCCATAGTATACTATGTCGAAAAAAAATGCGATTTTTCAACATGTTGTAAAAATGTGCCATATGATGAAATAATGTAAAGTAGGCCGTGAAAAACACTCCAGAAAGGTTTTCTTTGAAAAAAAAAAAATCACCATGAATTTTGGCGCAAAAAAACGCCATAGTATAGTATGTCTAAAAAAAAATGCGATTTTTCAACAACGTGTCATATGATGAAATAATGTAAAGGAGGCCGTGAAAAAGTATGTCGTCCAAAATGTGGAAAAAAAGTCATACCTGAGCATGCCGTCCAAAATGCGACCAAAAACGTCATAGTTTAGTATGTCGTCCAAAATTTCTTGGTCGTGGTCTTTCTGGTCCTGCTCCAGAACACCTTCATCAACTACGTTTTCCTTGGAAGAGGCCCTCAGATACTTCAGTCTCTGACAACTAATATTTTCAGCTGAACTAAAGACAGACTTTGTGATTTTTCTGCTCATGTGTTGTTGTAAACTTCCTCTTTCAAATAAATAGCCTCCTAACCCTCTGGAAACCAGCGTTTGTCCTGTTTTTGTGTTGCTCCTCGGCGACCCTAGACAGCAGGGTCCTAATGTTTTTGGAGCAACACACCATAGAGCGACATGCTATACTATGATATTTTTAGAGTGACATGCTATACTATGATGTTTTTAGAGCGACATGCTATACTATGATGTTTTTAGAGCGACATGCTATACTATGACGTTTTTAGAGTGACATGCTGCACTATGACGTTTTTAGAGCGACATGATATACTATGACGTTTTTAGCGCAACATGCTATACTATGACGTTTTCAGAGCGACATGCTAAACTATGACGTTTTTAGAGCGACATGCTGCACTATGACGTTGTTTGAACCACATACTATACTATTACGTTTTTAGAGGAACATGCTATGCTATCACGTTTTTTGAGCCACATACTACACTATGACGTTTTTAGAGCGACATGCTATACTATGACGTTTTTTGGATGACATGCTATACTATGACGTTTTAAGAGCGACATGCTATACTATGACGTTTTTAGAGCAACATGCTATACTATGATGTTTTTTGAGCCACATACTATACTATGACGTTTTTAGAGCAACATGCTATACTATGATGTTTTTAGAGCGACATGCTATACCATGACGTTTTTAGAGCGACATGCTATACGATGACCTTTTTAGAGTGACATGCTATACGATGACGTTTTTAGAGCCACATACTATACTATGACGTTTATAGAGCGACATGCTATACTATGACGTTTATAGAGCGACATGCTATACTATGACGTTTATAGAGCGACATGCTACACTATGACGTTTTCAGAGCGACATGCTATACAATGACGTTTTTAGAGCCACATACTATACTATGACGTTTATAGAGCGACATGCTATACTATAACATTTTTAGAGCGACATGCTATACTATGACGTTTTTTGAGCCACATACTATACTATGACGTTTTTAGAGCGACATGCTATACAATGACGTTTTTAGAGCGACATGCTATACTGTGAGGTTTTGTGGACGACATGCTATACAATGACGTTTTTAGAGCGACATTCTATACTATGACGTTTTTAGAGTGACATACTACACTGACGTTTTTAGAGCGACATGCTATACTATGACGTTTTTAGAGCGACATTCTATACTATGACGTTTTTAGTGACATACTACACTGACGTTTTTAGAGCGACATGCTATACTATGACATTTTTAGAGCGACATGCTATACTACAACGTTTTTAGAACGACATGCTATACTATGACGTTTTTAGAGTGACATGCTATACTATGACGTTTTTTGGACCAAAGGCTATACTATGACGTTTTTAGAGCGACATGCTATACTATTACGTTTGTAGAGCGACATGCTATACTATGATGCTGTTTGGGCGGCATGCTATTCAATGATGTTTTTAGAGTGACATGCTATACTATGACGTTTTAAGAACGACATGCTGTACTATGATGTTCTTTGGACGACATGCTATACTGTGACCTTTTTAGAGAGACATGCTATACTATGACGTTTTTTGATCACACGCTATACAATGACGTTTTTAGCGCCACATGCTAAACTACGACGTTTTTAGAGCAACATGCTATACTATTATGTTTGTAGAACGACATGCGATAGTATGACGTTCATAGAGCGATATGCTATACTGTCAGGTTTTTAGAGCGACATGCTGTACTATGACGATTTTAGAGCGACATGCTATACGTTGACGTTTTTTGGACGACATGCTATACTATGATGTTCTTTGGATGACATGCTATACTATGACGTTTTTTGGACCAAAGGCTATACTATGATGTTTATAGAGGGACATGCTACATTACGACGTTTTTAGAGCGACATGTTATACTCTGATGTTTTTAGAGCGACATGCTATACTATGATGTTTTCAGAGCGACATGCTAAACTATGACTTTTTAGAGCGATATGCTATACTATGACATTTTTAGAGCGACATGCTATACTATGATGTTTTAAGAGCGACATGCTATATTATGATGTTCTTTGGACGACATGCTAAAGTATGACGTTTTTCGAGCCACATGCTATACCATGACGTTTTTTGGGAGACATGCTATATTATGAAGTTTTCAGAGCGACATGCTAAACTATGACGTTTTTAGGGCGACATGCTATGCTATGACATTTTTAGAGCGACATGCTATACCATGACGTTTTTAGAGCGACATGCTATAGTATGATGTCTTTAGAGTGACATGCTATACTATGACATTTTTTGGACCAAAGGCTATACTATGATGTTTTTAGAGCGACATGCTATACGATGACGTTTTTAGAGCGACATGCCATGCTATGACATTTTTTGGGTGACATGCTATACTATGACGCTTTTAGAGCGACATGCTATACGTTGACGTTTTTTGGACGACATGCAATACTATGATGTTCTTTGGACGACATGCTATACTATGACGTTTTTTGGACCAAAGGCTATACTATGACGTTTTTAGAGCGACATGCCATACTCTGATGTTTTTAGAGCGACATGCTATACTATGACGTTTTTAGAGCGACATGCTATACTATGACTTTTTAGAGCAACATGCGATACTATGATGTTTTAAAAGCGACATGCTAAACTATGACGTTTTTCGAGCCACATGCTATACCATGACGTTTCTTGGGCGACATGCCATATTATGAAGTTTTCAGAGCGACATGCTAAACTACGACGTTTTTAGAGGGACATGCTATACCATGACGTTTTTAGAGCGACATGCTATACTATGACGTCTTTAGAGTGACATGCTATACTATGATGTTTTTTTGACCAAAGGCTATACTATGATATTTTTAGAGCGACATGTTATACTATCACGTTTTAGAGCAACTTGCTATACTATGACGTTTTTAGATTGACGTGCTATACGATGACGTTTTTAGAGCGACATGCCATACTATGACGTTTTTTGGGTGACATGCTCTACTATGACGTTTTTAGAGGGACATGCTATATTATGAAGTTTTTAGAGCGACATGCTTCACTATGACATTTTTAGAGCGACATGCTATACGATGACATTTTTTGGACGACATGCTATACAATGACGTTTTTTGGGCGACATGCTATACTATGACGTTTTTTGGGCAACATGCTATACTATGACGTTTTTTGCACCGAAGGCTATACTATGGCGTTTTTTGGGCGACATGCTATACTATGACATTTTTAGAGCGACATGCCAAACTATGATGTTTGTTGGACCAAAGGCTATACTATGACATTTTTAGAGCGACATGGTATACTATGACGTTTTTAGAGCGACATGCTAAACTATGACGATTTTAGAGCGACATGTTATACGTTGACGTTTTTTGGACAATATGCTATACAATGACGTTTGTTGAGCGACATGCTATACTATGACATTTTTAGAGTGACATGCTATACTATGATGTTTTAAGAGCGACATGCTATACTTTGATGTTCTTTGGACGACATTGTAAACTATGACGTTTTTTGAGCCACATGCTCTACTATGACGTTTTTTGGACCAAAGGCTATACTATGATGTTTTTAGAGCGACATGCAATACTATGACGTTTTTAGAGCGACATGCTATACTCTGATGTTTTTAGAGCGACATGCTATACTATGACGTTTTTAGAGCGACATGCTATACGTTGACGTTTTTTGGACGACATGCAATACTATGATGTTCTTTGGACGACATGCTATACTATGACGTTTTTTGGACCAAAGGCTATACTATGATGTTTTTAGAGCGACATGCAATACTATGACGTTTTTAGAGCAACATGCTATACTCTGATGTTTTTAGAGCTACATGCTATACTATGACGTTTTTAGAGCGACATGCTAAACTATGACTTTTTAGAGCAACATGCGATACTATGTTGTTTTAAGAGCGACATGCTAAACTATGACGTTTTTCGAGCCACATGCTATACCATGACGTTTCTTGGGCGACATGCTATATTATGAAGTTTTCAGAGCGACATGCTAAACTATGACGTTTTTAGAGTGACATGCTATACTATGACATTTTTAGAGGGACATGCTATACCATGACGTTTTTAGAGAGACATGCTATACTATGACGTCTTTAGAGTGACATGCTATACTATGATGTTTTTTTGACCAAAGGCTATACTATGATATTTTTAGAGCGACATGTTATACTATCACGTTTTAGAGCAACATGCTATACTATGACGTTTTTAGATCGACGTGCTATACAATGACGTTTTTAGACCAAAGGCTATACTATGACGTTTTTAGACCAAAGGCTATACTCTGACGTTTTTTGGATGACATGCTATACTGTGACAATTTTAAAGAGACATGCTATACTATAAGGCCATACTATGTTATTCTTGAAAAGTATACTATACTTTTACATTTTCTGAACTACGTCCTATACTATGGTGTTATACACAGAGTGCTTTGGTTACATGTTGATTTATAATCTAGATTTTTTTCTGTTTTGTTTTTTGACGGGATTACAACAGACCTGACCGTGAACATCGTTGACACCCACCTGAGAGAGACGCTGCCTAAGATTTCAAGGCTGCTTGGACGTGGTCTTTCTGGTCCTGCTCCAGAACGCCTTCATCAACTACGTCTTCTTTTGAAGAGGCCCTCAGATGCTGCAATCTCTGACCTTAAGGAGGAATTGCTACTTTCACTCTGTAACAAGACGGCGGTTATTTTAAAGACCCAGCTCCTGGCAGCTTTGAGTGAAAGTTTAACACCCATCAAAACGGAACTACAGACAGTTAAATCTGAGCTGTCAGTCAGTATTTCAAACATCAAGCCCGACCCGGCTGCCCTAAAGCACGCTGTGGGTGAAACGGAAACTTCACTCTCCACATCACTGACGACGTCACACTCCAAAGCAGAGTACCTGTCTGCTGAACTTTTAAAAGTGGACTATAAATGTGAAGAATGTGAGCAGCAGCAACCTGTGAGCAGCGGAACAGATGTGATCAGAAAGAAGTCATTTTCTTTTTTTTTTTTCTTTCTGGTTGACTTGATGCTGTCAGATGCAGATGTTGGAGCTGATTCTGATCTTTCAGGATAAAAAAGCTGCTTTTCCTTCACAAACTTTTCAGGAAATTATTCTCGCAGGTTTTCTCTGCTATTTATATTTTTATTATCTGTGATTATTTCATTATTTCTTTATTGTAAAAATAAAGTTTGAGGCATAAAGACTCATTTAGTTACTTTAATCCTGAAATCTTTGACGTAGCAGAACTAAACTTCTATTTTCCTTCTTGTACTTCTGATACTAGAACTAAACGTATCTTCAACACGGATCATCTGATTTTAATGAATCAGCAGCAACATCACAACAACAAATGAGACAATTTTCAACAAATTAATGAAACTGATGTCATTTAAAACTATTGGAGTCTGTTTTAGTGTCAAATTAAAGCTGATTACTGACAACTAGAACATTAACGTTACTGTCTTAATCACATTTAAGTTTCCTGAACGTTACATTAATGTCAACCAGCCACAGTTTTATGAACTTAATGAACCACATTATAGGAGCACAACACACTTCAGCTGTTTACATGAAACTCAACACATTAGCTTGATGCTACGTTAGCTTTAATCAGGCTACAACTGAGCAGCTAGCTCGGTTAGCATCGCTAACATTAAAGCTAATATTTACTATGCTAACTTTCTTCTCTGGTCAACACACACTGAAACAAACTCCACCAACATCTGGAGTGCATGGCACACATTACATCTGACACTAAAGCTGCATATAAAGTGCATTAAAAGCGGCACCCATACGAAAATAAACATTTACTCACCGAACTATCAGAGTCCTTTCAGTGTCTGCTGGTAGAATCAGTCGAAGGCAGAAAACTGGTTAAAACAAGCAAACCGGCAGGGAAACTGTCTGTGGAAAATGTTCTGCTGCTGCACCGATAAATAAACCAACAGTTATTATATCAGAGTTAGTCCAAACGAGGAGAGCAGAGTCTCTGCTGCCTCCTCCATAGGACCTGTCAATCCTTACAGACCGGACTGTCAATCAAGTAGTCCCGCCCCCTGGTTTCGCAAAACTTTAACGCTCCATAAAAAAAATCAATATTGATTTATTTTAAGATCGGCCACCTGATCTCTCATTTTGACCATGAAAACTAACCAAAAAAAATGTATATACAGTCTATGCACCGTACTCAGTTTGGCTCCACACTTGCCGATGACCACTTCCGGTCTCAGAAACTGAAAAAACGGACCTTTTTTCGTTTCTGTCTCTTACTGATTTTACTTTCTTGTTATTCTAAATATAAAAAGAAAATCAAAGCATTTTTTAAAAAAAAAATCGTATATCCCTTTTTTAACAAGAAAAGGAAACATGCCTTGTATTTCAATTTGATTTTTTTTGTATTTTAAAACGAAAATCAAATAACCACTAATTTTTTGTTTTTCAATACCCATTTCAGAACGGAAAATCCAATTACCAGATCCGTACAGGGACCATGGTGGATGTCTGGTGTGTGTGTGGGCTGTGTGTCTGAATGTTTTTGTACACAAAAAAAAAAAAAAAAAGTGGGACTGAAACAAGTGAGACCTCGTATCTGTGTAGGCTACAGCCGAAAACTACAGTTGTAGTTGTCGGCTGAAAAACTACAACTCCCGGCAACAACGTCACTTCCTGTTGATGGGGACTGGAGCCTCTCGGGTATGGACACATAAGAATCATGTGACAGGTCAGGGGCACAACTTGATCACGCTTATTTCAACGTAAGAAGTCCTCCAAATACCGGTGGTCTGGTTTATAAAGAGTTTTGTTGTGTGCGCTTTATTGTTTATTTTTACAAACCCATCACTGCAACGAAAAAGCACCCTGAGACCTGGTGAATGTGTGAAATGTTAGTGTAACTCCCCAGATTTTATATGCAAAAAGAATTATCGATGGATCTTATCTGGTTTAAAATCTACAGCCAATCAAAAATCAATATGCAAAACGTAGTGCCGGCGCTACGCTGGGTTCTAAAGGGTTAATGTGCTTTTGTCTCTTCCATCCACTCCTCTTTCTTATCCTTTTTCTGTTTCTGCTTATTCATCATTGGTATTCTTTTAGAAGTGTGTTTCCCACTTTATTTTTGCATGCCAAACCATTCAGCTTCCTTTTTTTTAAATTCCTTGATATGACAAGGCCAGTTTGTCAAACTTAACAAAAGCACACTTTTGGTTAATTATAGACAAGAAGATTATATTTAGAAACTGAATACGGACAAAGCAACAAAGCTTTTGAAATAAAAACCTGTGCTGCCTTAAGTGATGGAAACTCTTGTACGGAAATATTTGCACAAGTTCAGACTCAACCTGCTGCTACCTCTTGGAAAACTTTTTATTCACATGGGGGCGGATGACTAATAAAATCAGGTTGCTTCTGGTGGTCTGAGGTAACTATGGATGCTGTGAGTGAGCGAGCGAGCAGGCGTGGGTGAAGCTTCCTATCTACTGAGGCAGAGAAAACACATGCAGTGCTGCACTTTCTCGCAGAGTGAGCCCACTTCAGCACCTCATACAGCTCCCATTGATGAGAGCGCCACTTTCGCCCCCGTCTCCCCCCCATCGAGCCACATTTTGTGCATTAGAGAGTTGCTTGGAGAGAAGCTGCAGCAGAGAAAACAGACGAATTGAGGAGAGGTCAGGCTGCACAAGCTTTCCTGCAAGACTTGCTTACCTTGCCATCTGCTCCATTTACCTGAATCATATGGTTCGCACTGTACTATGTGATAGTTTGAGCCACTGACAGTAAAATGAGGACGCTTCTACATAGTGGAGTAAAAGGAAACATCTATGTTGGGCAACCCTGGTGGTGTAATGATAAAGAAGTTCAATGTCAAACCTCCTTCTCGGTCTTCTTGCATCACTACTATAAATATCACTAGGGTCATAAAATGCTATGAAAATAACATCAAATCATTGTTTTTGTTGTGGCTTTCCTCTTGTTTTCAAGCAGTACCAGTACACCCATACAGGGGATTTTGTTGTTCTCGGTAGGTATAGTTTCATACATCTCTGAGAACTTGCCTTAAGTTCTCAAAGATGCGTGGAATTTTCCGATTTTGGTTGTCTCATTGTCTTCTTTCTCTTTATGTAATCTCAGACTGATTCCATGGGATCAGGGCTCTGTGTGGGCTTCACCATCTGCTGCTGGACTCCTCTTGTGGCTGGATGGTTCTTATTCTGGCTGTATTTTTAGCTTCATTTTCATGCTGCATAATAATTTTTTTGGACCGATCAGACACCTCCCTGATGGTGTTATGTGATAGTTGAGAATCTAAACCATTTTTGCACGGTGCTTCAGTGAGTTTTTCCCCTCTGTTTCTTGAACTCAGTATGTGATCAATGTTGTCTGCAAAGTTGAACCTGAAGGGCACGGAGCGGTTCAGGATCCTCTGGCTTCCTCAGGCTAATGTTCTGATTGGATGGCAGGAGGAGCAAGGCGATGGGTCTTCCAAGTCCTGCAGGGAAGCAAAGTGCTGCTCTCATTTTGTTCTGACATCCTGGCTTCAGAGAGCAGGCATTGTTCCTGACGCTCACAGCTCTCTGGCAGCTAAAGTCACCTCGAGGCTAGCTAGACAGTGAGTGATGCCAAAAGACAGGGAAGAGACATGCCAGTTACAGCTCTGGCTTGTGCCTGCAATAGCAAATAGTCATGCTCTGTGGTCGACAATAAGCTCTGTCAGGCTTCTCTAAGCACACAATCTGTGTCCTGTTCAGTGGTTCTCAACCTTTGTTGTGTGACGTTCCCTGACAGCGCCCCCAGAAGGATGGAGGGTTTTACAGTCTTTACAGTAAGAAAAGGTTCTGACTTGATTACAATAAAACAAATCTGGTTAAGATATCTTATCAACTAGCATTGTAATAAATTCTTAAAATTGTAAAGAGACTTTATGGACGCCCTGTATTTCTGGCAGTAGTGACAGCATTCTTACAGTTTTCCTGTTTTATTATCTGGCAAGACTGATTTTCTTGCGGCCTGCATGGAGTATAAGGAACCAAAAACACATAAGACAATTGTGGGTTTGAACCTTTGCCTGTATGCATTTTTCCTGGCTTCCTTCTACAGTCCATGAATGTTTGGTAAGTAAATGGTGAATTCTAAATTGTGAATGTGAGCATGAAAGGCTCTCTCGCTCTCTCTCTCTCTCTCTCTCTCTCTCTCTCTCTGTGTGTGTGTGTGTGTGGGTGTGTGTGTGTGTGGGTGTGGGTGTGGGTGTGTGCATCCAGTGTCCGCAGGGACAGGCTCCAGCCGTCCCTCATGACCTTCTGAAGGATAAAGTGGGCATAGCTAATGGATGGATGGATAATTTTTAAAATCTAAGAGGCTTAGCTTTATGGAAATATTTGCCAGAAATCCATAAAACATGAATTTGCTGGAAACTTACTGCAAAAACAATAAAACAATATAGCAAACCAATAGCAAAAATCCATTAAAAAGCAACAATTTGCCAAAAATTTTCCACAAAGTTAATGTCTCATTTGCATATAGAAATATGAATTTGCTGCTAATTTGCAGCAGCATTTTCAGGTATTTACCAGAAGCCTAATTTTAACTTAAGGATAGGTTTAGCTAACTATTTCGTCTGTTTCAACTGTTTATCCGTTAGTTTTATTAGCTATTGCTGACTGTTACTTTTTGCTACCTATTGCCACTGTTTATGTATTTTGAGGCAACATTAACAATTTTAATGAGTTTGCTACTTTAAAAAAAACTCTTTCAGCTGTTCATGTACTTGTAGCAAATGCTGACTACTGTATTCTGGTAATGAATTATGATTTCAGCTTTTTACATACTTTCAACCCCATTTGTTTGAGCAGCTTAGTACTAAAGATCAGCACCACACCAATTTCTGGTTGGATTTGACTTTTTATTTTCCTCCCTGACAAAACAATGAATGTTTGCTTTTTCTTAAACGTCAGATCATCATTTCTAATTATAAGTTGACTTTAATTGCCCCATACTGATCCCTGCTCAAAGACACACTTATCAAAGAAAAAAACAATAAGAGAATGTGAGACAGAGTAGAGTGTTTCATTATTCATGCCAAATGTATTTATTGACTAAATTTACAGCACAGAGTAGACACTAATAACCCTTTAGTCCACTGCTAAGCAGCTTTGTGTACATCTTTGTTGTCAGTCTCTGTCAGGGGACCACTTCTTGACTGACTGGATCACTGTCTGATTTATTCCCTAATTAAATAATGACATAAAAATCCACTGGCTAACTGGTTGTCCAGGAAGTTTTATTTACAAAGTGGATAATACACAACCTGCAACGGTTTGGACAGATACACCTACTGTAAAGGTCAAATAAAAATGCTGCAAATGACTAATGTGGTAGAAGGTAGGTAGTATTCTTACTGCTATGAGCACAGATTTTTCTAACATAAGTACAGCACAGTCTTTGTGGATGAGTAGTCATCTTTCTCCGCGCTGTCTACTCTTCTCCTTGTTGTGGTGGAATACCTCGGTGGGAGTGTTGCATCCCAGAAATAATGATTCAGTCTGGATCAATATGCAGTCCAAGTAATACTCCATCCACACATATTTTCCACTCTTGCTCTCTCTCTGGCTTTTCTCTTCATATACTTTCTTCTTTTGGCTGTTAGCCAGGCTTCAGCAGAGGGCACATACCTTCGGGAGAGGCAACGTTATCTGTCCAACCTCTCCCTTCCTCCCATCATGCCTCCTCTTTCTCACCATCTCTCTCTCCCGCAAGCGAGTGGTCCCAGTGCTATACATGTCCAGGCTTGGACAGGTAGGCTATGAGGGCCACAACCACCCCCACATACATCCCAGCTCCGATGGTAATGGAGAGTGCAGCCAGGAATAGGGCTCTTCTGGAGCTCATCCCCGCTCTGGAGAAGTCTCCCTTAGCAATGGCCTTGCCGGTCTGACAAAACAAAGCAGAGAGTGAAATGAGCCGGTGTGTTACTCATCAGCACCGAGTGTATGAGTAGGTGTTAAGCCACAGTTAAAAGAGAGAAAACAAGAAATGCTCTCAGGGAGCCATTAGTTACCATGGCAATTAGGTCATTATCCCTCTGACAGCGACAAATGTGTTGTTTGGGTGTTTTGGTTTCCTATCAAAAAATGAGCTCAGCCTTTATTTATTCTTCTGACACATTATTTTCTGTTCCGGTATATAATTGCCTCTACAATTATTGTGTAGGATATTGCGGCACTACTGAAAGATGCAGTGTTTTGTTTTAGGTTGCTTTCGGACCACAAAGATACTGGCATTAGACTCAGGTGTTTCCGTAATTACAAATGAGCTCTCAGCGACGGACAAAACGGCTCGCGACAATGAAGCTGTGGCACACAGAACACACCGTGAACCAAAAGCTCAATGTTAATGGCTTCCTGAAGCGAACACGGATGACTGACAAGTGGGCCGAACCTGCTGAATTTACACAGTCAATCATCTGAAACAACTGCAAGGAGGGTCGCGGGGTGGAAAATGGGCTGCAGTAGCACTTGTCTGAGTGCTTGTGCTCACTGACCTTAAATAGAACACAGTGTAATCAGACTTAATGACAGGCTTGAGGTCTCTGGGCCTTTACCTTGTGAGAGTAGTAAAAGGCAACGATGCCCAAGGGCCAGAAGCAGCAGAGCATGGAGAAGATGGTGAGGCCCAAGTAGTCCCGGGGGGGCAGCACGATGAAGTTGTCCTCACTCTCGCTGTCGCTGGAGCTGTCACTCTGGAAGACAGCGGGTTTATAAAGGATAATTGAATGTCTGAAAAAGGCACGAATGATGCTACTTTACACAGGAAACACATATTTTGAGACAGAACACATTCGGAAAAAATGCAAGGAGACAAAAGTGAATTTGAGTGACTCCCACATAACAAATAATAAGGCTGACATGTAAATAGTCTTAGACAACTCATGCCCCCCTATATCCACCCCACCACCCACCCCCAGGACAGTGAGTCTGCCCTTCTTCCACAACCATCCAGGACAGGATGTGCTCAGCCAGCCAGAGAGGATTTGGTGCCTCTGTCAACACCCACGAGCGGCCTGACAGATAACACGGGATTAACGGATTGTTCCATCATGGCGAGGTGACAGGAGAAACAGCAAGAAGACAGTGTCATTTATGTGCTAAATTGCTTCTACAGCCTAAGAGACCTCCAGCATCTTCCCTTAATGCACCCGGCGTCTTACAAGGCAGGGTGTGTGCAACAGGCTCCCAATACTGCGCCTCGGCACCGAAACTCAGGGCCACAGGGGCCGAGCGGGCTAATGAATGATAGATTCGAATGCCACTCAGACTACATGGGCACGCCTGCAGCAAGGATGGCAATGTGACTGCATGGGTGACCTTTAAGAGAGCCGGGCCGCACTCCTCTCCGCTGTCCCGGAGACGGAGAAGATGTTTGTCTAAATAAACAGCCCCCATAAGAAGCAGCTTTCATTTGTTAGTCTTGCTGCCTCCAGGGATCAATCAAAGCAGGGAAAAGGAAAAGCACAAAACAGAAATCGATATGTAAGGCAGGGATCGAACCGACCATTTTAGAGGTAATTAAAGAACAGTCAGGGAGGCGAGCTAGAAGAAAAGAACCACACTCACGCAGCAAAAAACAGCATTTCTAGGCTTGTTTTGCATAATTTTCTCTTTCAGCTTCTAATCAGATGCACATTTAGCAAAACCACAGGATCTAATGTCATTACCTTGAGCTATTTTAGAAGAAATATCTGTGAAGAAACCTTGTTGACGCGTTTAAAGGTAAGTGGAGAATGGGAGCGCTATTATCCAAACATTTTACAAACAGCTCCGGTTGCCAAGAATAGCTTATAAAGCTCCCTGTTATCTGCTTTATGAACACCGTCCACCTGGACAGCCGGGTGTGATCCATCACAGCAGCAGCTGGTCGTAACTGCATAATCTGACATCACATGAATGAACTAGTGGGCACAAACAACAGTAATTACCTTTTATCTTTGTAGCAAGAGCTGATAACAGAGCTGAGTGACTGGTGCATTCAGTTCTTGTGACAGCCTGGCTGACACCGAGTCCAGTCCGCTAGTGGAAACAGTCCCAGTCTGGGGCTGCCAGTAAAACTGATGGGGCTCCACCAAGACACAGTGCCTTTAACAACCCCATCGCATCTCTCTCCGAGGCCTTGTTAGTGCCTGGAGAGGACAATCGGCTTGACACCGGGACACACACAGACCTATGCACCCTTGTTATTCGATGGCATCATGCACAGGGCCTTGTTAGATTCTTACCTGTAATTTATTTCTCCTCTGTCACACAGATGTCAAACATGACAAAGACTAATAGTGGATCTTTTTCCTTTTCTGTTGCTGGTTGTGTCAGGAGAAACATGCTGTAAAGGGGAAACCGTGTAAACATGCAACACAAACAGACCACATCCTGGAATGTGTGCAAACCTCCTCCAGCTCTGCTCTGTTCCTCTTATTTTTATCCCCATAGCTGTGAAAGTCCTCTTAATGTTGGATTTGCGGCTGTAGAAAGCCGATGCGCATTAACTCGCACGTGGAGCTGTTGGTGTGTGTCTTCGTGATTCACAAAACACATGAAATTTACACGCACACACATCGAGCAACGCACAGGAAAGGAAAGGAAACAATAAAGGAAAGTCTCCTATTCCAGCTGGAGATCTCACTTTTCATCTGAGAGCTGTTCATTAGATTCATTTACTCTTTTGAATTGACGTGGAATAACTTTAGCTCCGGGCTCACCTGCTCCGGCAGCCATGAATCAGCAGAGTCCCGCTTAACACCCTCAAAGCACGACATTACTTATGGCATTAATCGTAGTGGCTTCTGTATCCCTATTTGTCTGCCAGGCCTCCGAGTGACAGGAGCTGGCGAGATCATCAGCCCAGTTAGGGTGCTATGCTTCTTCCTCTGCCAGCTCGGAGCCCTGGGTGTTTGACAATCATCCCTGGGTGAAATTAGATTTGCACCACTTCTGAAAAGACTTTGCTCTCTTAGCTGTCATGTATTTTTTCTTTCTTTTTTTGGAGAGTGTAATTATAGTCCTGAAATAACAATAGCCTGGACAGATAAAATCAGATGTGTCATTTTCTTAGAATGTAATTATAAAACAAAAGCGTGCAACCACCCTGCGCTACATTCGGAAGAATCCGGCAAATTGACCATTCAGAGAACAAAGTGAGAAATGAGCGTGAATCACTCTGGCAGTCTATTAGAACAGTAAATGAAATAATAAGCATCACTACAGTCTACACAGCATGACTCATTTTCTACAGAAAGATGGCCCTGACAGTTCTAAGTGTTGAAACGCCTTTAATTTCATATAGCAACTCAATATTCTAATTACTCTGTCAAACACTGCCAAATGGCACTTACTTGCATCAATTTGCTCTTTAACATGTGTGGTTACAGTGATTATTCTCATATAGCTTGCAGCAGAAGTGAGGAGTTTGAAGTTTAACTGTTTCTGGATTAAAATTTAACCGTGTCATTGCTTCTGAAACATACACTGCATCATAAAATACCAACAAAGCACCGCACACTTCTATCTATGCAGACGACATATTCATATTTGGCTCTGGTGTGACCTCTGACCTCGTACTCAGGACCTTGCTCCTCCTCCACCTCGTACGACACTGTCTGGATCTTCACATCCTTCTCTCCTTGTACACAGTCCACTGCGTTTTCCGTGGCAACTCCGTCCGGCACAGCGTCCTTACTCTCCGTGAAAGTGGTCTCAAAGCTCTCGCTCTTGGAGTCCTTGCTGTGAAGGCTGACGTCGTCCTTGTACAGGATGAAGTTGGGTCTGTAAAAGGCCTCCACTGCTAGATGGAGGGAGGTTGCATCCAAGAATTGCTGAGTCTTATGCTTGCCATTGGCCCCGGTGTAGTAGTAGCCGATGAGGCTGTCCTGATGAGGCTGACTCGGGTAGTCGCACTGGTAGCCCTGGTAGTCGTTGGGGACCACGTGTCTGCTGGTTTTGTCTAGCAAGGGGTTCTGGAGCTCGCTGAGGCTCTCCATAATTCTTTGCTTTAAACCTCTAGTGGATCAAAGGATGGAGTTCCAAAGAATATCTGGCAGTCTGGCGGCTGGAAAAACAGGTCAAGCAGAGTTACAGTTACATCTGATTTCCTGATTTTTTAAAAAAAAGAAAGAAACAACAAGCATTCCAGTTACATCAAGGCACATTCTTGGTTCTCAAACCATTTTTTTTTAGTAATGAGCTGCCCTCTAGGACAGAATCTAGGTGCAGGATATATTTCATATCATTTGGCAATCAGCATTCCTCTTGCAAGCTCTCGCCTGTCTAAGCCATAAAATCACCATCTGCTGTATGTTCAGACTGTTGCATCTCACACCTCCACTTTCATATAAACATGTAGGGAAAAATATATATCCTCTCCATGTAACGGGTACCTATACTGCAAATCAGAGAAAGTGCAGCAGGTGCTGCTGTATTTCACAATGCATACTGATGAAACTAGTCAGAGAACTGGCCTCCTTGACTCCTTCTGAATGATTTCGATTGCAACTCAAAAATGAGGTTAGGATCAAATAAAAAAAAATAGCGGTTTTTGTAAAATAAATGAAATAATAAATAAAAATCAGTAACTGTCGGGAGAGGCAGTCACTAAGGCAACAAGTCTTCCAATGAGAGGGAGTGTGATCTGAGCATGTCCAGGTTTTGATTTAAGAAAATGGACTACTTTGTGTTGCAAATCCAGCACCAATGGTCAGTCCCTGTTGGCTCACAGAGACCGCTTTTAGTGCGTGACTAATGGTGGAATAAGATAACAGCCTCAGATGCAGCTTCATTATATTTTGGAATCAGTAGAACATAGCAAATCAAGTCAGAGCCATTTCATGCTTTTACGTTGAGAAACAAGCCACGGGGTTGAAATAGGCAAGAAAATTCAGTGATTTTCCACTGATCAGGGAAAAAATGAAGTATGTCAAGACTTGATTTATGAGGTTTGGGAGGTGAGTGAGTTGCACAGAATCAAAGATGAACATAGAGGCTGGATGAAAAGACAAGAATGCCATCAAATCTAATGGCTTAAAGTGCAACAACAGGAAAACATGCAACCTTCAGACTTGGATTAACGCCTGTGACACAGACTCAGTGACTCCAAGTATTTCTGGATGCATTACTTCCTGCATATGCAATGTTTTTGTGACTCCTCAGAGAAAACATGCAGATCTGCAGCAGACCTCTGGACCCTTTGACCCCCATGAGAACAAAAGCTCATGCAGCCACAGTCGGTTTCACAGTTATTTGCCATTGCGGAGATACATGAATAATATGGGCCAGTGGCTGAATATAAGCCCACACACACACACAAACACACACACAAACACCCACATCTCCAACACTGAGTCCATTCTCACATGTTTCTGAGGCTGAGCAGCTCTCCAGATAACAAGGAATTCCATTACACACTACATTAGACAACAAAAACCACATCCCACATCCACAAATAATTCATGTGACAGTAGATGAAGTGCACTTAGCACATGTGAGTGAGAAGACTCCGCGATTATTAATGACCACGATCACACTGAGCGTCTCTACCTGCTCTTTGTCTGGTTTACCTACTACACTTTATGGAGACTCTCTGTCTCTCTTAGACGCACAAACAAAAACACACAATTTTCATTCTAATTAGTGGCATCTCACTTGTTTTTACTTCATGTAAAATCAACAAACTTCATTTTCAAAGCTGATCATGCGGGGAATTCATGGCATCTGATAGGATATTTAGATAGATCGAATCATTTTGGGGATCTTACCTGGAGTAGAAAATCCTCCCGTAGGTTCGCTCAGCATCGTTCCTTCGGCGCAACTGAGTCGACGGAGACGGACCCACCTTCTTACTTCACATTATCAGTTTTAGGAAACCTGCCAGCGTCGCACAACATATGGCATCCCTGTATAGGGAAGTTATTCCGTGTGTGAGAGACTGGACTTTGCTCGCTGAGCTCTGGATGCCATGGCACCGCCGCTGCGTCTGACAGGTGAGATTTTACGCACGGTATCTCACTGAGCTCCGGCTCCAAACAACTCCGACAGAGGCGCCGCTGCTGACTCCAGCCAACTGATTGGCTGTGTGAGGCGCGCTGTAAACTCTATTACCCACCACGGATTTGACATTTCCAAAACTCAACTTGCTCCTGCTTGGGCATCTTCCTCCATTCAGTGTCTCGTGGTGCTGGCTGGACTCCTTTTTTTACGGCCCCCCTCCCTCCAGCATCACCAGCAGCAGAGGTTCTATTTTGCCTCGTTGCATAAGCAGACTCCTTTCAAGCAGGATCCTGAGATAGAAATATGCTTTAGATCACGTGAGAAAACACTTTGCAGACTCATTTAAAATAACTGTGCTGCTTATTGCTTTCACAACCTATTTGCAAGTGTTATTCTTCCCCACTGAGAACGCCCACTGAATGTGGAAAACACAGAAACCTCACAGATCATTTTTATGAAGCCCTCCTTCTGCTACATGAATATTAGGCTTCCCTTTCCTCACTCGCTTGCTGCTTGTGGAAATCTACCTCAATTTTGCCTCCTGTCCTTTCCTGACAGCGAGCACGACTCTGGTTTCAGATGTAGCTCAGGAGTAAGCCACTAGTAAATTCATTGCACATTTATATTTGATTAATATTTCAGATTAATCCCATGCATTTATCATGAGCCTGCCAATTTGGATGTGCCTTTAACCCCACTCTGCTGAGCTGCTTATGATTACATGCAGCAATTTGTCATTGTAAACACTATTTACATAGCATTAATATAGATGTGTTTCCCATGTAAGCAACATGGGTGACATAATAGATTACACACAGCAGAATTAGGCCTAATTTATTTTTGATCCAATTGGAGAATAATGATAAGATGAGAGCTGCAGCATTTTACAGGGACGCAGAATGTGATTTAATCTTATGTAAAACACACTGAAAACAGCGTCCATCAAAAGGTTTTGATGCAACGCCAAAAACTAAAAGACTGATGTACTGCCACTGAACACCGGACACATATCTTATTCAGAAGGAGCACTCTGTTCCACAGGCTCATAAAAATGTCTGGAGTTAATAATGTGCAAGCCCAGGCTCTGTCACTTTCACTGGGAGATGCATTAAGGTGCTGATGGACACTTTATGGGGGAAACATGGGGCTGCATTTATAAGACTGGGCTCACATGAGCTGCGTCTCTCCCAGAGTCACCTTGTGTTCACATGCACGAGGCGACGTGGCATAACAGCCCAGCCATCTCCGTGATGGATACCACTCCCTCAGGAGACAAGTATATTAGAAGAGGGGGTGAGCAGGGGAGCAGAACCTGAAAACATTTATCCTCCTCTTCCTTCTTCCCTTCTTTCTTTTGTCTCTCTCATTCTCTCTCCATTTGCCTTTATGGCAGGAATTACAGAGGAACATTTTCTAATGAGGATCAGAACAGTGAAGAGTGAAAAATCCAAAATTGTGAGACAAAACAAGTCGAGCTCAACGGTGCCACATTACGCATAGTTTATGAGAAGAGAAGATTTCTGCTCAGACCGGGCTTTTGCCAGCTTTTCTGTAGATGGACTGTGAATATTTATGGTCCTCACTGTGCCCCTTTCTTCTGCTCCATTTTCCACTCTATATTTAGGCACTGTGTCACTACAGAGCAGATGCACTATTTGTCAAGCGTCTTTTCCTCAGAGTCTTGCAATTTTCAAGAAACAAAAAGGTTATTAGGGGCTGCATATGCAGGTGTGTGTGTGTGTGTGCCGTTAACTGACTGAAAGCAGAACAGATTATGTTTTTACAGTTACCTCTCGCATTGATTTTCCTCTCACCTCTGTTTGATATCGCAGCCAACTCTGACACCATGAACTTTCCTAAGGCCCATTAACCAGCGTTAATCATTTAAACACTTTTGGGAATTAATCAGCCTAATCCGATTGGCAGAGAAAGTATCAAACCACTTAATGTGATCTGGCCTAGAAAGAGGGGATTTAAGCAGCTTTTCCCACATGGCTGTTCTGCGCATTATTCCCTATTTGATTAAAGCGTATGCCAATAGAGCACCTCTGACCACTGACACAGCCCATGGGACTAATAAGATGGAAATGCTCATGTAAATCTGTTAGAATACTTAGTAGTTTGTTTAATTGAGACGTATTCATGCGTTTGCAGCTCTAATCCAGACCAACAGTTTCACTCTTCACATCAAAAAGAGTCAACCGGTTACTTGATTTTGTGGCTATTTCCATCGTATAAATGATTTTCTGCTGCTGATGTTTATTGCAGACATCAGGTGCTGCATGAGGAGCTCATCCATTTGGCCGGAGAGGTCAGTTTGCAGAAAACAGCAGGATTTCAATCCCTGCAGTGAAGGATTCAGGTGCAGGAGCAGGAGGAGGCTCAAGAAGGTTTTGGCAGGAACAGAGGTTGGAGCTCCTTCCAGAACCTGGAGGCAAACTGCAGCTCAGACTGAAGTAGAACAGAAAGACACAGCTAAACACTGCCTCAGATTCACCACCTGACTCAGGGAAGAATGAGCTGGCCGGCTAGCTCACGACAGAATCGTGTCCTGTTATGGGCAGGGAAAGCGAGTACGTGAATTAAAGGTGGTGATGAATAGGAGAGTGGGTGGTGAAATAGACAGCCGCTGTTTCTTTCAAAGGAGCAGACTGAGCTCAAGAGTGTACAACAAAAGCTCTTTTACACAGCTCTGTTTATTTACCAATAAAATGCTGCTATCAAGCATCCACAGAATTAATTTCTGAAAGCTGCATTACAGAACTTTACTTTAGTTATTTGTTAAGGTCTAATGGTAATTCCAGGCAGTGTAGGACATTAAAAGAAATGGATTTATTGCCCTCTTACATCCAGGGAAAATGAAAATGAGCTTGACTCCTACAGTAGGTTGTCATAATGAAAAACATAATAGTCAGTGAATGCCAACATTATGAGAGGCAATTTCATTAAAGTGTTAGAAAGTTGCACAGTATGTGACTTTTCAAGGTCCCTCTACAAATGTTCAATCAGAATATTAACAGTATGTGTCTGGAAGTTGGCCCACGTCTGTGTGCCAGCGGAATAGATGTGCTGGGAGTCCCGAGAGACCGGCGGAGGCTTTTGGCTTCGCAATTATCTAGCACACAAATGCAATATGTGTCAAATTAGCTGAAAAGCGTTCCATCAGGAGGCGAAAGGTCAGAGTTTGTCATCCGCAGTTTCAGACAGAAGTACCACTTTGTGGCTCTACCCTTCACCTGTAAGCACACGTTCCTTTGGCAGTGCATGAAAAATGCAAAGTGTGCAACTTGGGAGAAATCCAGTCAGGAGTCGCAGCAGTTAACGTCAATCATAATTGGACTTCCTCCCACAGAAGGAAAGTGAACGAGGACAGTGGGGAGTTTCTCATCTTCACAGATCGCTGGCAGTGGTACAGTAGCCGACCGTTCCACTCCAGAGAGATGCTGTGTGCAGATTAATGGTGTTCTCCGTGGTGAGATTTGAAAACTTCCATTAATGGAACACCAATGATAATTTATTTGGACAGCTGAGCTGCTTCTCTGTGAATAATGAAGTGGCCTCAGGATCATTAATATGATGGATTCCCTCTTATGTAGTGTTGCGTGCCAGGAGCAGGCTTAAAAGAAAAGGAAAAACTATCATAGCTGTGTACATTGTTTGCATTGTGGAGCTGTACACTGAATACATGTCATGGTTTGGTACTGACACTGCATCCTTCTTTAAAGATGTTTTAGAAGAAAAAAAACCCCTCAGTGGATTATCGTGTGAAACGTGAGCAGTCCTAATGAGCAACACACGGTTAGACCTGTGGAGTGTGTTTGCCAGGTGATGAGTCAGCCAGGCATGGCGGCTTGCTGTATGACTTAAAGGGAGGTGGTTTTATTTCCAGTCTATCCCATCAGTGCAATAAGAGGAATTACTAAATATGTGTGCTCAGCAATGCCAGAGCGGTTGCCCATGATGCGTCCTGGGACCAGCCTGCATATGGTGGAGCTTTCCACTATAAGAATTTCCATTAAAACTATGAAACCATTTATTAACCAGCAGAGGATTTAGCATTATGTCTTCAATATGGCTCCCGGCAAAACAGAGCTGAGACGAAGCCAGATCCCCCCGTCTGTCAGCGGTGGCAGGACTGTTGGGGAAGAGTTATAAATAGGCAATCGTTTAGGAGCTGCTGCAGGTTAAAGCAAGGGAGATCGCTGGGGTGAGTCATCGGCCTGTCTCCTTGCATCAAATCAGCAACCTGGTGTTTGCACCTGTCACTGCAACCTTAGACATGGACTCAAAACCACTGAGAGCTGAATTCTGAAACACACAATTTTTATAATTACAGCAGATGGAATAACAGTGTGGAACGCGTCACAAACCCATAGAAAATATCACACAATTCTGCGGTTTCCTGGAGCTCCACTCAGTGTCTTGACATTTGAAGCTAATTGCTTTGGTTTTCTGGCCATAGCTGTACTATTTTGGTTCACGCTCAGCACTTTTACAGACTTGTTTATGACTTCAGCAGACAGTTATTTTCTGTTAAAAAAAAAAAAAAAAATGTTATAAAACCCACTGTGTGCTGCACCAGCAGGAAGCAGCACAGTACTAGTCGGTCAGTACAGTGGAGCATTTGGAGCTAAGCAGACAGATATTTCCCTCAAGGGGTGGAGACAAAAACAGAGCTAGAAGGAGGCTGAATTTTTGACACAGCCACAACGATTTATATGTCAGTGTTGCGATCACAAGTTGAAACTGCCTCCAAGTCCCACAGCATCTGATATTGCAGAGACGCCATTATGTTATGCAGTCTGAAAAGCCTAAAAGTGGAATTTTCTGCTTTATCTTAACTAGCAAGCTTACAGTTCCCCAACTCTACTGCGCCATCGGCACTTGTCAGGCCTGATAAAGATTGTACTTTATTTACGAATGCCTTAGTGCATTTGATGGGAATAAGGATGTCCCAGAAACACTTTATCAGTAAATTGCGCTTTCTGTAACATATAAAATCATTTGGTGCGCCGCGAACAATAAAGCTAAAATGCTGATGTAAAGATTGTCACAGATTGCATCATTTCCTGCAATCTGATGTGTCTCAAAGTCATATTCTGCCGAAACAAAAAAAAACCTGTAAAACTAATTATTTCACTTCACGATGCTTGCATTTGTATGCACCGTAAAACTCCTCCTCTGATTTAAATCAATAGCCGCACATTCCCTAATGTTCCTCTTTAATGTTCTTCTCTGCGCTGTAATTTCAGGTGGGTTTATTATCTGAGCCCTGGCAGACCGCTGTGGGTGCCCTTATTTAAAAAGCTATTTTCAGTGCTCTCTGTCACACCGGCTGATGCTGTGACTAATAAACAATATAACCCTGGGATTCCTGCGGATGTCAAAAGGTCAGGAAGGATTAGTTGTTTGTGAGCGTTGGCCTGCCTTTGATTTTCAAAAAGGCTCTAATAGACCCTCAGGAGATGGGCGTCTTGTTTCCACAGCGAAGGACTAATCTGGACAAAATCACAGGCTGCCAGAAATCTATGATGCTCTGCCATGCGATCGTTTTCTGTGTCAGCGGCATTTGAAAGGCCGCTCCAAGGATATGTGTTGACCTGGACAGCATTTTAAAAGAATCAATGCTCACATGTGTAACCCCTGGGAGAGGAGTAATCATTGGGATCTAAGACGAAGAAAGATGAATTTCTGTAACTGCTCATCCGTTGGAGCACTCTGGTTCCAAGGCTCTGTAAATGACTGGTTTCCTCTCCTACATCACTTTGGTCATTTATCCCCGAACGGACGTGTGCTGCAACGGAGTAATGGTCTGAAAAGCAATGCAACACAAGGGGATGCAGCTGACTGTGTCCGTGTCAACCTGGTTGTGGTCTTATTTCATGACAGAAATGATCTCATACCCCCTAATAAGGATAGTAATAAAGCATGAAACAGGCAATAAGATCAACATGACGCTAACACGGTTGTTGAAAAATTACATTACGGAGCAAAATGTCTTTGTTAGAAAGATTACTGGGAGCTGCTGCATGAGCTGATAAAACTATGGATGATACTTGGATACTATGGATGACATGTCTGCACGATAATTGACATTGCTTTCCCTTGTTAGGCTGAATAATAGATGCCTTGCTATGCATAATTCATTGAAATCCGGTATTTGTGGATTGTTTTTTTTCATCTGTTCTCAAGGCCGGAGTTGTCACACCCTCTGCCTGCATTGCTTATTCTTCTGTTCATCTGGAGAGAAACAGCTACTTTTAGGATGGAATGAGAACATCACAACCACAATTGGAACAATCAAACCACAATGGAGATTCTGCTTAGTTATTTTTTCTAAACTCTTTATGTGAATTGTAATCTGAATATATACATATCCACACGCTAACCTGTGCACCCTCTTAATAAATGTATTAAGGTGCATTGAAAAGTGACTCTAGAGATGCTGGAGTTAAGTCAGTTTAACACTCGGGACTGCTGGAAGTATACATATTTTATTGGCATATCCATATTTTATTGAAGTGCTCATTATGCTGAGTGATGGCTTGGGTGGAGAATTAATCAAGTCCTCTTTAATCTCTCATTCATTTCATAATGACCTATTTTTTCACTTGACATTGAGCCATAGGTGGACGTGCTGTTTTACTGCAGCACCACAAACAGTCAATAAGAAGATGTCACAGAGATTTCTGCTTTGCAAACAACTGATTAAAAAGACAAGGAAAAAAAATTTGACTTTTTTATGTGTGTATCATCTTTATCAGAAAACCCAGGAAGCACAGCAACGGAATACAAACAATATCATTATTATTATTAGAGATGTTTTGCTAAATCAGTGATGCATCACTAATTGCAATTCTTGGGTCTGTTTTATTGCATTCATTGTACACCATCTCTCATAATATTCAGGATTACGTTCAATCAAAACCAAAGCAGCCGCTTGGTGAGGCTGTACAGAAGAGATACATATTTTAAAAAACACTAACGCCTGCATGTTAATGTAATTACATTGATGATGCTAATATGCAGATATAATAATGCTAATAATACCAACATGCAGATGTAATAATGCTAATAATACTAACATGCACTTGTAAAAATGCTGATAATAATAACATGCAGGTGCAATATTGCAAATAATGCTAACATACAGGGGAAGTAATGCTAAAACTTCTCACATGCAGGTGTAATAATGCTAATCATGCTAACATGCATCTGTAATAATGCAAACAACAGCAGAATGCAGGTGTATTGATGCCAATAACGCTAACAAGCAGGTGTAATAATGTTGATAACGCTAACATACAGGTGTAATAAAGCTAGTAATGCTAACAACAGATATAATAAAGCTAATAATGCTAGCATACAGATGTAATAATGCTAATAATTCTAACATACAGAGGTAATAATTCTAGAAATGCCAACATTCATTTATAATAATGGTAATAATGCTAAAATGCATCTTTAATAATGCCAATAATGTCAACATCTTAATAATGCTAACATGTATGTGTAATATTGCTAATAATACTAACATGCAGATGTAATAATGCCAATAATGCTAATAAGCCATGTAGTAATGCTAATAGCTAATTGTGTTCCCAATCTCAATTTAGTGTGTTTGGATGTCAACATTTAAAACATTTAGGAGCATCTTTTTTTTTTTTTTTTTTTTTTTTTTTAAAACTTTGTCAAGACGTCCATATGGTGTTTCTTATTTATGCTGGAAGACACATCATGAGTTAAAAAGAGCAGTCAACACCACCTGTTAGCCTTTTGTTGAACGACACTAAACTGTTGTTGCTAAATTATGATATTTTTGTGACATTTTGGACGACATACTACACTATAACGCTTTTCCACATTGTGGACGACATACTAAACTATGACGTTTTTCTCCACATTTTGGACGACATACTAAACTATGATGTCTTTTCTGACAATATCTTATGACCTTTTTTTCTAAGTAGTTTTTTGTGCTCTTTTCTTGGTTTTATACAATGGTTAAGTCGAGAGGAAGACAGGAAAGCAGGCTATATCTGCAGTAAAAGGCCAGGAGCTGGAATCAAACTGGCATCTCCGATGCAGTTCTATTTATGAGTCACCCTCTCACCCAGTAGAGCTACTTGGGCACCTATTAGCCATTTGTTGAACGACACTAAACTGTTGTTACTAAATTATGACTTTTTAATGATATTTCGGACGACATACTAAACTGTGACCTTTTTTTTTCCACATTTTGGACGACATACTAAACTATGACATTTTTTACACATTTTGGACGACATACGTAGGTGAGCTGGTGTGCCTGAGCTGAAGTCTGTAGTGGAGGAGTTGGGTGGAGAGAGTGATAGGTTGGATCTGCACATTTTAGAGGAGGCAACACTGTAGGGCTATGTATAAGAAATTTGCGGGCAGGAAGGCAATTTTTAAATGGAAAATCTCATTAATATGTAACTTTGATACAGAGAGATGAGTTTTTAGGGGTTTAATCAGTGACCGGAGAGAAATTTCAGTAGCACTAAACACAAAGTACAGCCTTGTCTGATAAGGTTATTAAATTTGCATATGTTTAGTCGCATCTTAAGCACTAATATTGCAATTCATCTTAAAGGAGAAATTAATGCCTATAGCAAATTTCATGGCATTCCATCCAATAGATGTGCACATTTCACTAAAACCAAAAGTCATTATACTTCAACTTTTGCAAACCATATAAACCTCTGCAAACATTTGGTGGTAGATCATATAGTAGCTGGGATATTTCACTGAGATTTCATGACAGTCTTGACACGAGAAGTGTTAATTTGGACCCACTGGTTGCAGAAGAGGTCAGGAGATCACCGAAGATGTTCATCCTGTGAGCACTATAGCAATCCATCTGAAAGCTGTTAACATATTTCATTCTGGATTAAAGCAGTAGAAACCATAAGACCATCCTGCTGATGTGGTTAAACCCATAAGTAGAGGGTAAAATTTGTTTATATGTAAACCTCCACTTGATCTCTGTGCAAAATGATGATAATCTTCATGACTGACATGCACGGCCATCACAACACGGACTGGTGTTGTATTTACACCACATGTGCTATAAAGAGATTAGCAGAGTTAAACATTACATAACTGCAAGTATCCGCATGACAAATAGAGTGGCTTCCTCCTACTATGTGTGTATTCAGGTGTGTATGTGTGTGTGTGTGTGTAGTACTCTATATAAGGGATGATAGTTTCTTAAAATAGGTTGACAAAGTGACACAGGAGGTAACCATGGTTACCAAGTAGAGGAAGGGGGAAGGAGAGAAGGTGAATCTGTCGAGGAAATGCATAGGTTATCTGGGTTATAGTACAGTTAATTCACCAGAGATCTTTCCATTATTACGGCTGGCGATTTTCATATATTTTCCATTTTCCACTGCAGACACACTGTGTACGTGTGTGCATAGATGTAGGTTGGACCTATAAACCCGTGCAGAATATTAAAGTACAGAGTGCTGATATTAAAACTAAAGCCTCTGAATGGCAGCATTCCATGTAAAGGTTCCTCTGTCTGCAGGATTTTTTGCCAAGTTGCTTTGGCAAGCAAATACATGACAAACAGGAAATCACAGAGACAGTCATGTACAGAAGAGACACATTTTCATTGGCAGTGTTAGGGTTTTGTTTTTTTTTTTTGACAAATTGTCATTTGCTTTGGTAACACAGGCTGAAATCTATCTGTGCAGTAACATCAAACAAAGGAAAATACATTCTCTTAACACAGTAGAGAAGACTGATATTTCACTGGACATTCACAAACAGTCTGTCCATATGTGTGATCACACCACGAACCAAGCAATACCTGATCTCAGAACAGCAATGAGATGACCAGAAAGTGCAAAACAATCCATTTCTAAGTGACTGTATGGAATATCTGCAGAATTATGATACAACCTGTCATTTTAAAGAGTACTATCTCAGTTTTTAATTGGTATTAAAACATACATTTTGATATATTTAATGATGTACTGGGTGCATTTGAAAAGTGACAAGCTGCCGTTGGCCACAGAATTCTTCAAATGATAGTCTGACCTGTGTCAGCTGCATTGTGACCTTGTTTTTGCTCATTATTTCTGTTGTCTCTTCTCTCCCTGTCCACCTCCTACTCCAGTTGTACAGTCTATGCAAGGAACTCTTGCAAATAATTGCAACACTGCTCAAGTCCAAAGAAAGGCATCCTAAATATAGTTTTGTGTAGCATGGCAGAGGGGTTTCACCAGGCTACAACAAAAACTACTTCAATTTGGGAGGCACAAGGGAGGAGAGGTGGACTCTTCTTTGACATGAGTAGCTTCATATCTTTACTCATCAAAATACCCCAAACTTTGGAGAAGTGTCCCTGAGTTTGTGCAGCCATTCACTGGTTCCTCTGGGACAGGAGAGTTTCAAGTTTTCTGACATGTCAGGAGAGAGGTTCCCAGGCGATGTGATGTATAAATGAAAAGCTGTGGCAGCAGTGGTCTGAGCTGTCTGCTCACATTATCTGTGGACTTCCTCCTCTCATGCAGTTGACGAGGAACAGGGAAGGTCACGACAGTCATATTTCTGGATCTTGTGGGTCGACCGAAGGAGTAGACCATGTGAGCGGCTTCCTGCTGCAGACACTTCAGATGATGATGAACATCACAGCTATGTCTCTGCTTTTTCCGCTGATCCATTCCAATCCAATTATAAGCATAAAGAAACAAAAGATGACCATCGTTCACTCCTCGTTATCCTGCTCTAAAGAAAACGGCTACAGCGCTAATGGTCACTCTCCAGGCACACCTGCAAGGAGGAAAGCATCAGATCGCATTAATCTGAACAGTTGGCCGCTCCCTGTGGGCCGGCTGCTCACAGATGGTGGAGAGTTGTGTGTGATATGTTTAACTTCTCTCAAGTTGACCAAATTAACATTAGCTCATTGCACTGCTGACTCCGGGGATCAGCGAGGCGATCCTTGATGATTTCAGTGATGTATGATGGTAAGAAGATGGTCTTCAAATAAAACAGGAGTCCTGCAGTGGTTGTGCCACAACATTAACAGTTCTTGTCAGGTGTACTGGAAAGGAATTTCTTCATTAAACCTTTAAAAGTCCATCTCTGGTCATTGATTTAACCCCTAAATATTCATGCGATTATTATATTTTTTCCATTAAAATAATCTCCTCCTGCCTGAAAATGGTTTGTACGTATCTCTATAGAATGTACAGATCTCTGAATCCTCTACTCCATCCTGACAGCTTGAGCACACCAGCTCACCTACAGCTCTGCTCTAACGCTGTTAATCTACTCAATGCTACACAGTTCTAAATAATTCAACAATTGTTATGTATGAAACTCTGAAAGTCTGAATCTGTGTTTGTCAGTCATTGATACACTGTAAAACATCACAATCTTTTCTAGTTTACTGTAAATACAATGCCTGTCCAAAAAAAATTGCCACTTGGATTTAACTAAGCAAACAGGTAAGAGCCTTCCACTGGATAATTAGCGATGAATATGTTTCAGCTGCAACAACTTATTTAATCCTAGCTGTTGCAATGAGGAGCTTCTCATTTCTTAAACAACCATGTTGGAAGACACTTCCTGTGGTCATGGAAAGGATGTTAATCTGTTTCAGAAGGGTCAAATTATTGGCCTCCATCAGGCAAAGAAAACTAAGGAGATTTCTGAAACTACTAAAAGCAGGTTAAGAGCACATCCAACAGAACACCTTGGCAGTAACCAATGACTGTGATAAATAGAACAGACAGATGAATTAATATCAGTGAATGTAAAACATTATCATTATCAAATTAATCTGCTTGTTGTATATAGTTGAGTCTTTAATTGTATTTGTTTCTTTTACCAAAAAACAATTATTTTTTTGTACGCTCATTTATGTCAAGGCCTGTAACACTTTAATTACCCTTAAAATAAATACAGGAAAATAATGAATCCATCTCATCCTATCAATTTAAAGTAATATGTTTACCAAGCAAATACTGATGACTAAACTTTGGATTTATAGAGACTGCTAGTGAAATTTCTGAACAATAATATTGACAACTTGCTCTGTTCATCAATTTTATCCCCACCTCATCCCTCCTTTACAGTGTTTTCCTCTACATTCAAATAACAGTGGCGGGCCGTTTGGCTTCACTGTGACTACGGTGGGAGACGAGGAAAGACCGGTTTGTATTGTGTCTATGTTGGCAGTGGAGCGGACAGCATGAAGCCAAATAAATTAAATAACCCTTTATTTACGAGCGTGTCGGCGCCGACACGACAGCGCAACCGTCGGTAACGTCACATCATGCGGCGGCAACGGCGGACGGTGTTTTTGACCGAATTAAACATTACATTTGGTCAAACAACAAAACTATCGCGGGATAGTGTCGCTTAAGCTGATGGCACATTTATGCATAGCATTCGTTTGTATTTGGTCCATTTTAAAGGCAGATAAAGGATTCTTACCTGTCCATGAGCAGGTTGACCGGACAAATTCCGCGTTACTTCCTGTTGGTACTCCCTTCTCGCGTGATGAGCCCGTCACGTGTTCTCGCGATATCGGCCATAATTTTCCCGGCAGCGCCGGAGTACTTGTTAGTCTCCTGTTATTTCGACATGGTTAAATAAAGTAAAAGCTAAGCAGTTCAGTTTCAAGTAAATCCTGCAGGATTTATTCATGTTTATTTTGTAAACATGAAATTGTATTGTATAAAATGTATTTTTCACTTAAGTAAGTGTAACAGCAAGCCATTTTCCATTTTTTGAGTGCAGGATTCATGGGGCTCACATTGTGAATGAGTGGTTCAGGAAGCATGAGACATCATTTTCACTCATGGATTGTCCTCCACAGAATCCAGAGTGTGCAACCTTTTTTTTGGACAAGCAGTGGATGATTTTGCTCATTTCAGATTAACTGAGTTTATATCTAATTGTATAATTTTCGGGTTCTTTCAACTTGAGGCATTTTGACGTAACATGAAGAGGCAAATGAATGAACAGCTAAGAGTTAATTGAACTTGTTTAAATAAGTTTATAGAAAGCAAAACTAGCATACAAGCAGACCTCTGAGGATGCATAATCAAATTTAAAATGAATTAAAAATACACAGCAATTTTCCACCATGTCTGCTTTCTTAAACTACAACAAAAAAAAGTGTCTGAGTGGTTTTATTTCTCTAACAGTGATCTTTTCTTTAAAAAAAATCATCACAAAGATGTCATAAAAATGAAATGAATTCGATCTCAAAATCTGTAGACTTATAATTTATCTCAGTGTAACCAGGAGCAGCCTCACAGGTGGGGTTTGTACTGACTGGTCAAAAATGGCTTCAGCAACTCAGATTATACATTTTCAGCATTCAATGAGAAAAGGAACTCTTTAAATTTTGAAAATGTAAAAGGAAAGCAAAACCATCATTAGTTGTTGGGGTGGTTCAACTTAATATCTGAAGTTGACTGAACCTGTTTTCTCAAGTTCCGTTAATTTAGCTCAGTTTGTTTTATATTTTCATGATACTCTAATGAGATTACTTTAAACTAATCCATCAACCAAAGCGCTGTTAACTGACATTATTACGGCAGTGGGGGAACTTGTGTTTACAAGCTGAATGAACTTACAGTGATATATTGTTCACACTGCACTTTTAGGATGGAAATTCTCAAACATAGCATTGAGTGTTTATTTTGCCCATGATGTGTCTTTTAGCATACAAAAAAAAAAATCCCCATATAAACATTTTTTACAAGGTAAAGGGGGTCTTTAAAATGTCCCAAGTGAAGCAGACGTTTCAGGAGAGGCTGCAGAATGAATGTTTCCCTCCTGCTCTTTCTTCATTTGGAGGATTGTCAGTACAAATCAGCCCTCGCTACATACATCGCCCACTAGCTCTTTCAAATCTCTGCAGACTAGCATCCCTCTGTTTGGGTTTTGTGTCGTTCCAAGGCCACATAATAAAACAAAAACAGCGGGGATTTCAACAACAAAAAAAAAAAAAATGTTGGATTACAATTACAAGTTTCTTTCATCCTCAAGCAACAATGCAGCCTCTCCCATACTGAGGAACTGACATTCAGAGAGAACACAGAGCAGACGTGGAGAATGAATGATAGAACCACCTCTACTTCTGACCTTTAAGTGATGCATTGCCTCTGAGCAGTAAGTGATATCAATGGTTTTGTGATATTATGATGTGCTGGGTTCATATGATATGTCACTGCATTCTCCAGGCATTTAAGGAGCCCGAACACGTCCTTGCATCTCGAGTCACTGGAAAAACCAAGAGAAGGTGTTGAACCAGCAACAACAAACAGCCGCTGAAGCAGCCTGCTGGCCTTCATTAAAGTCCTGTGGCTATTCCAGCCAGCAAATGGCATGAATTAATGGACAGACACACGCTGTCTCTGCAACAAACAACTTATTGTCCATAGATGCATTTTTCTGTGGCACAATGAAACTCCATTTAGCAAACTCGAGCACAGAGATTCAAAAGCTGTCGTTCCCGAAATGTGAAACTAATTTGGTTTGATGGGAGCATTAAAGTATCATGTGGTGAAGTGAACATCACAGGCTCAGTGAAGTTCCCAGGTCGAAAATGTTAAATCAAAAGCCTGGAAACACTGCCCTCCTCTAAACATGTACCTAATTAGAGAATTAATCAATCAGGGAGACAGAGCAGAATATGATCCACAGCTTGCTGCCAGTCTCCTCTAACTGTATTGTGTTGGATCCAATTTGTAGTTTCACTTGTTAGAGGGATGCATTCAGTGGACAAACAAGGAGCAGTTATTGCAGATGATCTAATTTATGTGCTATCACATGGTGTTAGACGTATTAATGTAAGAAAACAGCGCTCAAGTTATTAAATTTGTCCTCGTAGTTTTTATTTTATGCCTGCATTTATGAAATCCACAGTGAATCTGCTCCTGCTGGAACACACATATTGGAGCAAACTGTGGCTGTTGGGAGACGAGATTTGCAAATATACTGTCTACAAGCTGGAGAATGCAAATGAAGTGCAGCAGCTGTAAAGATCTTGCCTCAAGGAGAACAATAAAGTCCTGCCAGTACAAGAAGACTATGAGAGGAGGAATTAATTCTAAATTTAATAATCTCTGTTTCAGTGTACCTTATGATTTTGCAATGAGGGGAATAGAAACTCTACAAGCTTGTACATAATTCTGTTCTAACGCAAAGTCACCAAAGACACATCTAGGCAAGTGTGGGATGGTCACGTGGATTTATTGGCTGGTCAGTCTGGCACTTTGATCCTGACTGAAATTTCTCAACAGCTTTAAGTTGCCATGAAATTTTCCACTTACATTCATGACTTGCTGGCTTCCCTAGACATCAGGTCAAATATTTCATCTTTCCAATACAAATAATAATCCAACTTTGTGTTTAGTACTAATTAGCAAATGTTTACATCCTTACTTGCTAAACCAAGAGAATTAACACTGCAGTGTACTCTTTTATCAGTCAAAAGTTTGGAGACATTTTCTCATTCAAATGTATAAGAAATTGTGATCTAAAATTGTGGAAAAGGGTTGAAAAGGTGCCTCCACTTCAGGGGGAAGAAACCCTCACGAGTCATTTGATCAAAACAAATTTGGTATTTATGAACAAGATTAATTTCATATTAAAATTTTCCAATTGTTGTCTCTTTAGCTCTTAAATGCAACATACATGTTAAATACCACGTACAGAAATGATTTTTTTAAGGTGGTATTATTACTGTTCTCCTCTGCATGATGAATTAACAACAGTGTGCTGTGATTGAAATCATTAATTTGATGAATGAAGTTTGACATTGGACCTTCCTGGAACACATCTGGCATTGTATGATGAATTCCTGACATAACAATGGCAAATCACAACTCAACAGGGAGCGGAAGTGTCTTCCCTCAAAAATACTCGTACTTTTTTAGATAATAGAAAAAAACAAGCAAAAAGCAAACAGCATTAGTTGTTTTTTTTTCAGAATAATTGATAACCCTCCATAGGAATGCCATGTGAACAGTAAAAACAGCACAGAGGCTTATTTGGTGCTGTCAGAATGTGGGCTTTTTTTAATTTCCTAATGCAAGTAAAAAGATTTTAACACTTTTTAAAGATAAAAATGACACTAAAATTCAACAAAAGACTTGCTGGTCAGGAAGGGAATTATGGAAATTTTTACCTAAATATTACACCCAACCATTAGCATTAGAATTGCTTCAGTAGCATGTTATCATGCTGACATTAAATACCTGAGCCTAAATACAGCCTCAGAGCTTCTTGTTCAGTTCACATAGAGTTCATGTCGTACTTTTACTGCGATTTTCTATTAAATATCTTGCAGTTCTTATAATAGAAATTAAAAAAAAGATAATTGGGCTTAAACTGTTTTGCAGCACTTCAACATGATCAAGCTTGTGAGCTGTGCTGCTTTTAATGCATTAATTAATTTGGAAAAAGCAGAAAATTAGTTTTATAATTTGAGTATTTTATCAAGTCTTTATAAAAGACTCTGCAAAACACAAGCTGTTCCCAATATCGGAACAAAATAGTGATCTGCACTTTATGTTCTGCTTCTGTATTGATAAGCAGCAGTCGGTTGCTCCATCAGGCAGGTGGGGAGTCCGACTGAGTCCCAACCGCTCAGAGGAAACAGAAGGAAACATCAAGTTTGGACACTTCTGATACAGACCGGCTCAGACGAGTTCTTGATTTGCTCTAACTTCATAGGGAATTCTCACTGGGGGAGACTCACTCTCCTCCTCCTCCTGCCTCCCCCCTCCTCTCTCCTCTCTCCCTATCTGGTCCTTTGCTGCAGCCATTTTTCGCTTCACTTTCCTTGATCTTGGCGTTGAGTTGTTTCCCAGAGTTCTGCTGACTGTCGAAAGCGTTCTGGTTACTCCTGCACTGCAGCATCTGTTCTTCACTCAGCTCTTGTCTGTCTGTCTTTTCCCTGTTTTTTTTTTTCTTTTTATCGCCACCTGCTCCCTTTTTCATCAGTAAATCAGCTTCTTCTGCAGTATTTGTTCTGTTAGATAGTGTGCAGTGTAGCCATCAGCTCTTGGCATCAGACATCATGTTGAGGTTTGGCTTCTTATCATATTTTTTACCTTCTAAAACATGAAACAAGACTTGGATTTGCAACAATCAGCTCCTCGGCTCCACTCAAATAGGAGCCAATATGAAGTGTTTATTTCGGTGCAATTATAACTTTTAGAGCTGCTCTTTTTTTGTTTAGTCCTCCAACACTTTCCAGCAAAGTACACCTTGAGGAGCCATAACAGGGAATGAAAATCACTCGTAAATCATTCTGACAACTGCACTGGTGAACTGTGCATTAACATAAATCTCACAATACCTAAACAACATGTAACTCCAAGCTGTATCCTGTTTCCTTTTCTCTTATTGATGTTGTGACTAAGAAGAGGCTGGAAAACACTCTGTGCAAACACACACACACACACACACACACACACACACACACACACACACACACACACACACACACACACACACACACAAAAATCAAAGAAAAAGATGTGTTTTTGGCTTTTCATTATATCATTCTGTTAGCTTGCGTCTTTATCTCCTGACAAAAAAATATATATGTGTGTGCCAAAACATTGTCTGATGTGCCAGCATGATGAATAATATGAAACCACTTCACTGGATATTTGCAGGATATGAATTTTCTGCACCCATAGATTGCTTTGTGTGTGTGTGTGTGTGTGTGTGTGTGTGTGTGTGTGTGTGTGTGTGTGTGTGTGTGTGTGTGTGTGTGTGTGTGTGTGTGTGTGTGTGTGTGTGTGTGTGTGCACTGCTTTATTATGTGCAAGTCAGAGCCAGAAAGGTAAGCTGATGTTTCTTTGTGGGTACTTGCACAGTCAACAACGCTGCCCACACATTCATTACCCTTGTATCAGCTCCACTCTTTCCCTCTTCTCTCTCTGTTCTACTAGGAACTGATAAGTGGATTACTTTGTATTATCAAGCTAAAACTACACGATTGTCAAAAGCCTCCCAAAAAGAAGGGACAGAGCCGAGCAGAGCAGTTTCTCTCTGAACTCCAGTGCAGCTCTTCTCTCGTTACAATCCTCCACTATCATCAAGGTTAATTAAAACATTTCACCATGGCTTCAATTTTCAAGCCACCTCCAGGAAAAATTCTGCAAAATGTGTGTCTGTTCTCTTTTTTTTTGTTTCCAGCACCTTCACTCGAGTTTCTCTCTCTGCTCTTCCACAAGGGTCCTTTGGCCATCATTAGAACTTAATGAACCTAGCTTAATAATCAAGGGAATTAGTGGAGTTCTGCTGTGGTGTTGCCGTATCCTAAAGGCGTTGTGGCGGTGGCTTTTTGTTTGTGTAGCTGAAATGAGAGTCGACTTGTGTGTTAAATGCGCTGTGTTCTCTTTTGTGTTCTCTGTGTTCCACTCCTGGTATCATGGGGACATAATGGGTTGTTCCACATCTTTCCCTAATTAGTTTTAGAGTGTGTTCATTAGACTTAGCAGATTTAGTTAACTTATGGGGATCTCACAATGGCCCAATTCCCCCAAGTACACTGATGTCTGGGTGATAAATCATCTCTGCCTGCCAGCTGTAATTAGGCCAACTTTTGAAGTGTCATATTTTGCTGTGAATGTATGGAGAGTAGAGTCATGCACTGTATCAGTTAGCCTACATATGTCTTGCAATCTTCTCCAGGCTTAAATGCACAACAATTAATTATGTTTACACTCTCCGTTGGCTTTGTAAATGGATTTTAGTCTGATATATTTATCTTTATGATGACCATTTTAGTATGTCAGGGTAAATCCATTTCTCCTCTCAAGCTTTTATTACAGGCATGATGGGGGAAAAATGCAACCTCTGCAAGGCCATCTTTAGTCGAGTTTAACACATGTTCTCTCTGTCACTTTCTCTCAGCCAGCCATGATATTGGAAATTATTCAGCATTAGTGTGCATGGAGCCTGGTAGACTTGGGGTGTTACTCCCCAGCAGCTGGGTGTCACATTCAAATAAAAGTAAATTAGCTGTCACCAAGGCTTGGCTTGGGAGCCGCTGCTATGCCTCAGAGACTATCCTGTTTCACTGCTCACTGCCAAGCCAGTGCAAGGCAACAAGTCATTATAGCTGCACGAAATGAAGAAGCACAATATAATTTAAGTCGAATGGCTTTCTTTATCTCAGGATGAATTGCAGCCATAGAAATGTACACAGAAGAACTGCTGCACCAAGAGTACAGCAGTGTAAAATCACTGGCTGTTTACAGTGTGGTTTTGCAAAAATGTGAAGGATTAGGTGCTCGGTTGGAATCTTTACTCCTCCAAACAGCAGACAGGTGCCCTCTCATTATCTACAGGCCAACATGTACTGTGGAATTGACTCATTACCTGCAGCAAAACCCCAAGGACAGGGTAGCCTGGCACAATCTCCAGACAACAGGGTGACACAATCTGTCTTTAAATCTCATAAGTCCACATTTCCAACAGTTTTTAGATGCTTAAAAAACAATATACTGTACATGTTCCTAAATTTACCTCTTAGGTTAATAAAAACCTCACCTAAACTTTCAATAAATACTTTAATATTTAAAGCAATCTCATTAAAGTTAACCACAATTTATTAGAAAAAAAGATCTGATTCTAACAATTTTTTTGCTCTTTTGCTTGACAGAAATAGTCTTAAGTGCTCAACACACAGACAGCTAATTAGAGCGCAACATTTACAGACGAAGAGCCTTTTGAGTCGATGGTAAACAATCATTAGGAAGGAGGCTTTTCGTCATAAGGCTTTAGTGACACCCAGTGGTCAAACTGAGCAACACAGAAAATGATTTTTTATATAGAATGTTCATTATTTATTAGAACAATATGAGAACAATACTGAGAGAGAAAGCATGAAACTGACATAACTGAGATGGCACTGTGTATACTTTGCATTTACAGTACACTACGCACGTTACAAATACATGTATCTTGAGCCCCGTTCACAGTACAGCGCTGCTACAATGGACAATATAATAATAAAATGACATGGCTGCACAATTAAAAAAAGCATCAATATGAAGCCAACACACGTAAGCATAAATAATCCAATGAAAGTACCACTATACTGTACAAAATGTTCAGTTATCTCACTCTTCATATGAGCTGTGTAGTGTTTCAGACAATAAATATGAACAGAAGCACTGAAAACATCAGGGACGACAATACAAAGCAGCAACAGAGCACCCCAGCGTTCATCCTGCTGCTATAATCAGTGGGCTCTATTCATTACTAGTAATAATAATAACTTACCTGTCATATGCTTTCTAAAAACTGTCTGGCTGCGTACATTTCACTGCAGCCTCCAGTTTCCATTTTATGTTTAACATAAATATCTAAGCTCGTTAACTGATCAAGAATTGATCAAACACATTCGGCTATATTTTTCACTCTAAAATACTGCACTCCTTCATTCAGTGATGTCTTATTTTTTACACTTTTACCTGCAACTACTTTAATGGTTCACTAAATAAAGTGAGTAATGCTCATACTAATAATTGTCATTGGATAAAGGGGTTCGTTCTTCTCATATCAAACTCCTTTAAATACAACACAAGAGCCTTTTATTTTTTCTTTAAAAATCAAATTGGTATACTGTATGTGTACTGTAGCTGCTTTCAAAAAATCTTCACACCTTCAAATGTCCTTATTACTTGTTGTCTGACCTACTGTGTAACATTAGCATCCAAACACCCTGGTTGTGCATCGTGTCACATTTTATATCACATGATTGCAAACTTCCTGGGTCTCATTATACTGATAAAATACCTGTACTGTTCATGACCATGAGATTAGGATTTATACATACTGCCATATGGGGGCAGCACCAGCCTCCCTGGAGAGTGTTCAGTGTATGGTTGAGTCTACGAGGAGGAGTCCTCCTCCACAGGGTGGAGAGCATGTCTCTTCAGCAGTGTCTTTAGTATCTCCACCTCCCGCTCTGTCTCTTTCAGTTTCCTACGTAGTGTCTCGTTGGCTTTTTGGAGCCTCTCGTTGTCCTGCAGATGAGATATTAGATTAGTGTGACATGCATTAGACGTGGTGCGTTCGAGTTGAGTGCAGCAACAGTGTTGATACTCACTGATTCCAAAGACTCATAGTTGGGTTTGTTGTCCTCTTCTGGTTCTTTAGGCCTTTGCACAACAGTAGCTCTGTTTTCCCACTTGGCACAGTGTCGCTGTTTCCTCTGGGGCACCGGGCTGGGACACAAAGTGAGAGGCGGCGGTGCTGGGACTAAGAGAGAAGGCTGAAGGCGGCTGGCTTCAGCGGTGGTAGAGGACAGCAGAGGTCCATCTGTCTGGGTGCAGCTGTGGACTCTCCGGGGCCTCAAATGGGAGGTGACCGGGGAGTCTGGGCTCCAGTCTTTGCTCTCATCAGGCGGGTAGGGGAAAGGACATTCTTCTGAACCTGGGGAGAGAAAGTCATTAGTAAATATTGCAAATTAGATAGATGGAAAAACAGATGTTGCTTGTTCAGTCTTTTATCAAAATCTTTTAGGAGAATAAGCTCAGCGGGTCTAAACATTCCACTCAGATCAGTATGTATTAAAACACAAGAACAAAATACTGCATCACTTTTAAGAGAAATATAGCCCCCGTGTTTTTAAGATGTCTTTTGGTAAGTCACTTCATAGTAAGTAACATCGAAAGTCCCTCTGCTCTGAGTATAGTAGCTTTCGTGTAGCAGGTGGGCAGAATGAGTATTACTGTAAGTGAAACCGTTTCTGCTGCCAGCTGGAGGGAAATCACCCTCACAGCACACCTTACTCTGCAAAGTTGTTTACTTCTCTGAAATCATGCAAATTCTGACTTTTATTGTTTTTTCTGGCCAGCAGTGATTACAGGAAACAGCACCGCTTAGTTGGTGGAGAAAAGTCTTTTAAAGACTCTCTGCCACCAGATGGCATATGTCAGAAATGTAGTCGTTTCTTTCCTGTTCTTTTCCTTGTTGTTGTCTGCATGCTTCAGGTGAAACTGTGAGCATCTGTGGGAACATATGCAAGAAAAAAAAACAGTGTGTACATAGCACTGTGAATGAACTCTATCAAGCCAACCCACCCTCCGAGGGGCCCGTGGCGACAGGCGTGGAGCTCGGCGTCGGACTGTCAGTGGAGCTGGTCACTTTGGTGTTCTTCTTGCACTCGAACGCCACCTGATCCTTGCACAGCTTGTGGCAGTTCATCCCGCAGTCTGCACAGGCCAAAAGAACGCACATGTCACAGCCGGAACTAGTCTAACTTTGACTAACTGAGCTTCTCATCACTCCTCTTTGAACGCTATCTGTTCTGCAAATGCAACTCTCAGACCTGTGCACGCTTAATGTCAAGCAAACAAATACAAATTCTCAGATCTGCTAAAGGACGGGGGAGGGGGAAAACTGCGGTTGTGAGAGCAGACTCCTTTTTTTTTCACGTGCTGCAAGGTTTAGCTAGCAATATGCAACTGAGAAACCACACTTCACTTCACCTGCTCCCCACAAGACACTGTGTTTACCTCTCCTTGTTTCTGAGCGTGACACTGACTGACATTTGGCCAGAGACAGACACGCAAAAGCAAAACTGTGAGCACAATAATTACCTTTGCATCTGTAGCCTTGCTTGATGACACCCCACAACTGAGAAAGGATATAACGAGAAAACTGAGTTTGTAAAAAGTGAATCTGATGAAGCGACATAGATGCTTGTAAATATTATCACACACCTACATCCCGTGAGATTGTGCGTCTACTTACAAATCCTGAGCAGTTGTCACAGAAAGTGGGTTTCATGTAAGTGGTCTCCTGGAAGTTGTGGACAAAACCGAGACCCAATTTGGAGCAAATGACGCTGGCCCTCATGAAATAAGCCGTGATCTCTTCTCTGCTCACGAGGCCTTCCCTGCACAGCCACAACAAATAAAAAATATACCACGGTTCAATAGAGGAAATATGATACAGTATTTGCCAAAATAAATATTTAAAAAGGCGTTTTCAGATGTTATTTTTGTAATTTATTATTCTCTTCCCTCTTCACTGATTTATTAATAACTGCATCCACTCATCTGCCCAACTATATCCCACTTTGTCATTGTGTAATTTGAAAACTCATTAGCATCAGCTGTGTTGGTTTTCATGTCAATATTTAAAGGCGGCTTTATGGTTAGTTCTGCAGCTACTTCATGTTTCCTGTTGCTACACTACAAATACCACTTTTGCTTCCTCCACTCTGAAGTCACAAATGAGCTCAGAGCGGGTGCGTGACCTGTCAAATACTCACTTCTCTTTGTCCATGACACAGAAGGAAAAAGGAAAGCTAGCAGCAATTTTCTCAAAGTCCTCTTGAGAAATGAAGCCGTTCTCATCATGATCGTAGTTCTTAAACACGGACTGTGAGAGACAAGAAGCAAACACTGTTCTTGCTTGACTATTAACGAACAATAGCTGCAAGAGCGGGCTGTCAAAATGGCAGCACGCAGGAGAATAGTTAAAATAGATGATTATGATTATATAACAGCATAGCTGACTAGATATGCGGAGGCCACACTTGAAAAGAGGAAGCACTTACATCCACCATCCTCTGCACATGTTTGCTGATGGTTCGAGGATCGGGTTTTGGAGCCACACCGGATGCCCAGTCCACAAATACTGCAGGTCTAGAAGGGGTGGCTGGCTGATAGAAAATAAACTTGTCATTAAAAACAAGCCTGAGAAGGCAGATAAACAACTAGAATGTTTTCCTAGAAATTATGTTTCCCGACATCTCTGCATAACTGTTTAAGTATCACATACAGACTGGAAAGCTGGGGGAAATGACTAACGTCCAAATATCCCTTTGTTGCAAAAGACCAAAATTTGCAAATATAAAAGTTTTACAGTTCAGATTTCATATGGTTTAAGCACCTAAGTTATTGCATGCTAATTACTGAGCTTTAGAGGTATGTGTATGAAAGAGTCCAGCTGGGTGTTTCCCCATGTCTAACTAGCTGTTAGCCTTAGCTTCATACAGACATAGCTTACAGACATGAAGATGACCTTTGTTGTACTCTAGACAAGGAAAAGATCCATTTCCCACGATGTTGAACTTCTCATTTAAGGATTACTGAACTTTGTGTAAATTTTGATTCCAAGGAGGTTCCCTATTTTCAGTCTTCAATCTAACAGCTTCATAGACATAATAGTGGTATATCAATGTTCACAACTTAGCACAAAAAGAAAAGCAAACAAGCCTGTTTTTTACAAAATGTTGAGGAGTTTCTGTGAGCCTTAACAGCTTTGGTTCTACTGATTTTGACTGTTAGATAGCCAGCAGACTGGCCATTCTCCAGTCTTTAAGCTAAGTTAAGGAGCTGCTGCCTATAGCTTTGTATGTATGGTACAGACATAGAGCAAACAATACAATTAATAAGAGTATTTCGCAAAACATCAAAATATTATTGTAATTCCAGCTGATAAACAGATGTTAAAGTGTTTTTGTTTCGATCACTCACAGGTGCTTTGCAGTTCTTGGGTTCCCGTGCATAAGACAGTTCATAAATCTCATCCTCGGTGTAGTAAAGGTCCAAGGACAGCTGTAGGAACAGAGAGAACACATATCAGCACATGGGAGACAAACACAAAGAGCTCGCTGTACCTCTAGATTTCTCCTTGAAACATGTTTTGATGAGGGCAAATGCAGGTTGCAGGCTAACTATTATCTCTTCATGGGCATCTGTCGTTCAAGTATGATTAAAACGCCACACACAGATAACACAATACAGTAATCTGAACTCACTCTCATTCACATTCAGTTTGTCACCCACACACTCATAGATCATAGGCTCTCATCACACCCACACAAACACAGACAATCCACATGCTGGAACACACTCATTTGCATTTGTGCTCGTGTTCAATACAACTTAGTGAATCACATGAAACCACGAAACAATTTTAAAAGAACCCATATACAAAGTGGCGCTGGGAGGTTCACTACCGTTAACAGATGAACCAGGTCCTTGTTAGCTTCCAGCCTGGGTGGGATCTGCTGGAGCAGGATCAGCTCGTTGATATGGTTGTAGAGTGCCTGGAGCTTCTGGACATTCACCTTGTTGTCCTCCACGTAGTCTGACATGGCCTCATTGACCGAAATCAGGTCTTTGAGGTGGACGCCAAGGATTGGGATTTTAAAACCTGTACACCTGTGGTAAGCTTGCCTGTAGTTGTCATAGTTTCTGCAGGAGGACAGCAGGTCTGTCATCTCGTTCAATACCTGGGAAGTGAATTTTTTGTAGTGAACAACATGTTTTGATCCCTGACTTTGAACTGGATCTTTTGCCATCACTTAAATTTTACCTTGGTGACCTCACTGGGTACATGTGAGGTGGTGTCCTTCAGTCTGGAAATGGAGCTGTGACATAGCCCCCCCACCACAGCCATTAGTGTGTTGTAGTTGTGCATAAGATGTAGACTCTGGTAGACGAGCACAAAAAATACACATATCAGTCCACTGACGCACACACATATAAACACGCACAATTAAACTTGTTCCAGGTAGCCCTGGTTATATAATCCACAACACTGGCGTTACATAAGCCACTTATATTGTTGGCTTTTTCTTACTGCGCTCTGATATCTCACTCTTTTTTGGAAGTGCTTTTCCCTCTCTTTTCAGTTCTCTAATTCGTGCTGTCACTAGAGCATTATGGTGTGAAATTCTTTTCCACACCCGTGGGTTTTGAGGTTGACAGCAGTGAGCAGCAGCAGACTGGTGCATTAGTGTTACAGTGCAAGAGGTCCTCCAGAGTACAAGCCTGTGTAACGGCTCCCTGAAGCCACTGTATCACTTCTCAGCAGGCTGCACGCAGCTTCACACTGGAGTGGTTTTAACAAGCGAGGCCTGATCTGTGCCTACACCTACCAGTCATTTCTGTCTTTTCCACTCCCATAAACTCCTCAGTGTTTCAGTGCGTTTCACTTGACGACTCCATTAGCTTGCATTCAGTTAATATTTTTCTAATGGGAAAATCTTTGGATAGGCTAAAAGGCTGCAGCAGGGTTCTTCAGAATCATTACCTGCTCTCTGTGAAGATGCATTATGCAACGGCCAATTATACAGGATCTATAGTGTTGCTCAGAGTGTCACAATAGTCCCTCTCTTATTAGTTAGATAAGGTGTGTGAAAAATAGCACGTAGACATAAGGCAAGAGGAAATGTGTTGAATATATTTTTAGGCTAAAATGAGAACAGAAACTATAAGTGTAGTGGTGGGAGTAGATTTAACCATTACCTGTGCCACATGGATAAACTTTGTGAAAACCTCAGCTCTCAGCTGAGCAGTTGGCCGGCTCAGCACCATCAGCTGAACCCACTGGGAGATACCATTACACAGGGCGATGGAACGCTCCATCACAGGGATGTCCTTCATGCAGCAGCTGCGAATGTAGTTCTGATAGTCTACAAACTGGCAGAGAGAGCAGAGAGAGAAGCATAAACCGCTGCACGGAAACTGCAAGGCATTTCCTGCATGGAGGAAACACTGACTGGCTTGTGGCTCATAAAGAAGTATTTCAAATGAACAAAGTGCAAAACATACAGATGAATGCTCTGTTAAGTTGACATGAGTGCGTATACTCACTGATATTCTGCAAAAGGATTTAAACTCCAGGAAGGTGAGATGTTCTGCCAATTCTATGGGCTCCAGGTGATCAAAAAGTAGAGAGACCTTCCTCTTTTTACTGCTGTTAGCTTTAATCTTCTGGCTGGCCTTCCACGACCAGTCCCGCTCACTTCTATACACACCAAGATACATGACATGACCCCATCAGAAGAGGAGAAGTAACAGCATCACTTCACAAATTAAAGCAATAAGACCCAAGAGGCAGCCATTAAAGGGATATTAGAACAACTAAAGGCACTTAAGGCTTTGAAACATCTAAAAGGAAGCATAGTCTGTTTAACTGTCCCTGCCTAATATCTTGTCTTTTCCAGCTCTTCAGTTTGTATCTCATTAATTTCATCATGTCTTATGTCTTTTTTATCTGTCTCCTCTATCGGTCTCTTGTCCATCTTTTTGTCAGTGAAGATTCTCAGCCATCCAGGAATATCTAAGTGCTAAAACGAAGGCATCTGTACTTGCTGGAAAAGTCTCGCACTTAGATATCTCTTCCCACCACTCATCCACACTCATCCCACCCAGTAAATCAAAATTCACAACAGAATCTGTTATTTTGAAGCAAATTTGTTGCCATACTGACATGATGCAGTCACAGGTGTGGGTTTGAACAAGTCTTAGTCAATCATAACCAAGGATCAGAACTATCAATTTTACATTTTTTGTTATATGTGTGGGGGTGTTGTTTTAGTTCTAGTCAAGATGCAAACATTTCTAGAAACCATGCTGAAATTAATGAATGTTTTGTACACATCAAATTTTCCAGATGATACAATAGTGTTGCCATTAATATTTCTAAAAATTCTCCACATTTTGAAACCGATTCTTTAAGTCAACAATTAGGAGGTTTCAGCTTCTCAAATGTGAATATTTCCAGTTTTTATAGTCTTCTATGAAACTGAAAATCTTTCAGACAAAACAAAGCATTTCGGCTGTGAGAAAATATAATTCCCTAAGAATATATGATCAAATAATCAGACGATTGTTTATGGTTGAATCCTATGATGAAAATTACAGTTAGCTTGGTTCGGTTCACCCTGAACTATTTGGTCAAAATCTAATTACAATTTTTCTGACAGATATCAATTTCTAAACACAGCATCCATGTCCGAACCACGTAGTATACATTGATCAACCACGAGCATAAACAACCCCTGACAGTTTCAGTTTGCTGAAGTTAAATACAACTTATTTAAAAGATTAGTCTCAGTATTTAATAGCTGCACCTTGTATATCCTAAAGTGCACCATTTGCACTTGCTAATTGCATTGTTTCCAATTGTAATTTCTTTCATAAATTAACTCTAAACTCATAGCCTATGATCATAATCATAATCTATATTTGTATACATTGGGTACACTCGACACAAGAGCGACACACTGAAACGTAAATGAAAAGCTGGAACAAGGTGACTCCGAGTTGGGGACAATATGAAAATATATGCTTGCTCTGACTTTGCTGCTACTTTACAGCTGTAAAGTTACAGTGTTCTCAGTTCAGAGGCTGTGTTCTTGATCGTGACTGATTTCAGTACTTTTCGCGATTGAAACAAACAACTAAGAGTCATGTCTCAGTTGGCCAGCTGGTCAGAGATTAACACTTACATCCATTTGGTCTCTAGGAGAGAGCAAAGACGCTCCTGTCCCTGCTCTCTGATCAGATCTCGGAACTCATCCAGGCTGTCTGTCAAGCTGTGGTGCAACCGGAACATCATCCAGAATTCCTGGATCCAATGCCTGGAGGTCGGAAAAGATACCAATGAGACTGATACATACAGCACAAGTTAAATTAGATCCTCAAAATTATGTCGGTGTGAAACTGACCTGATGAGGTAGCATATCCTCTGGCACTCTGTTGGCTGCTCATTGTCCACTGCCGTTTTAAATGTGAGGACTTCAGTTAAGGAGCTGATGAAAAATGATTTTTAACCTGGTTGAAGTGTGCTTCAATTGTCTGAAAAGTTAAAGCTGGGATTCAGATCAGGAGTCGAAAGTGTTTCAAGTTTGGCAATACTTTTGTTTACTTTATCTTTCCTGAGCATCTGCTGATCTCCAACATTGTTCAAGACAGGTATGTTTTGAGTAAATAATGAACATATGGTTGATTTGACTGCGGCGCTTCTTTCCTGCAAACAACTCATTAATAAAAACTACAGCAACTAAACTAAAAGGCAAACACAAGTGACATTTGGTAATGTGGGAGGAGGCGACTGCATGAAGCAAAAACTCTGATGAGCACCACTGAATGAATCATTCTGGCATACAGAGGTAAGTGAATAACAAAATGTAAAAAGAAAACACAAAATCAGTGTCTCGAACGCTGTAGAACAACTGTTCATGTGCATTGTCTGGTGGCAGGACTCTAAAGAGGTTGTCGTTGATGCTGTCAGCCCGCGAGAATACTATTAGTTTCTGTGGTCACTCTGCCCTCCATTTTGCATGCTGCTCTTGAAAACTCTGCCCTATGAATTTATATACGGTACACACAAAAGCACACAAAGCCTGTTTTATAAATGGACTAACAGTATGGCTCTCAATTGCTAGAAATCGGCTTGAAGTGATGCACATAAAAAGGCTAATTGCGTCATGGGAGCAGAAGAACTGCCCACGCAATCCCAAGGCCAGACTGTGGTGAAGATTGTTAACGGCCCCGGTGTCTCTTCCCTGATCGTAACCCACACACTGAATTTATCTGATGCATCCTTTTGGGTCTTCGGCTCAGAACGAGAGGGTTAAAAATAGCAGAGGGGCCATTGGGCTGTGTGTGCTCTGACGTGGGTCTGTGTGAGCAGAGCCCTCTTTAAGCAGTGGAGGGTCTGTGTTTATATATAGCTGAAGAGGACTTGTATGTGAAAGAGGCAGAGGTAATTAACACCTGAAACCCTAAGGCCGCTCGCCGGGCCCGCAAGCTCCTCTGAGGGGCTTTGTGACGCCACTGCTGTTTCCTGAATGGAAGCTTAGATTATAGGCCCTCCACTCAAGTCACAAGACATCACAAAAAACATGCTTTTTTTAGGTATGAAGTAGGGAAAATGAAAGGCACTGAATCAAGCATTTTTGAAAGAGACCAGAATAGTAACAGATTCCCTGTTATTGAATCACAAAGATTCAGGGCTCAAAGTGAAGTAAAGCTGCAGAGTGAAACCAAAACTGGTCAAATGATATATTAGATGTGAAGGGTTCACAGAGACTGACAGTAGGAGTAAACACGAACTGCCACTTGCCTATCACATTCTACACTGACAGCTACAGGCTGCATTGTGAGCCAAGTACAAGCTTGACTGTACGTTGCTGTTGACAACCGAACGAAGGGAGGACAGCAGAGCCAGCGATCTGATCCCGTGTTCCATTTGCTGCTCAAAATTGGCCGGTCCTTTGTTTGAATCACGAGGCTGTGTTGTGAAAGCAGTTGCGGCTTGAAGACGGACTGGCGAAGGATATAGAGCGGTGAGTTTGTCCAGCAGATCACTGGAGGAGATGAGGAGCCGGTGCATGGTGAGGGTGATGTTCAGCAGGTGGCTGCTCCCACGTACACAACCGTCCGTGTCTGCAAAACAAAATTGAGTTACAAGAAAACGAGTTTTAGTGACACGAGAAATTCCCCTGTCTGTGTTTTAGCAAACCAGAATTAGCCAAGATGCAACATGTTTGTGTTATTTTTGTGCTGCTTTAATGTGTACAATGCTTGTGGCATGTTTTATGGACATATCTTTTGACATAATGTGGAAGAAACATTAGTAAATATATTGAATTAACTACATTCAGTGATGACCAACATATATTTGGTTGTTAGTTTTTAAACAGTAAGTTTAATCTAACTGGAATGACACAGTTTCAGCTTGGCAGGTTTGGAAGGAGCATCATCTGCAGAGCTGCAACATTTAGCTGATTTGGTTAGACTGAGTATTTGACAACAACAAAAATCTGCCATTTTGATGATCAACTAATCATTTATATCATGTTTTTAAGCAAGATGCCGCAGAATTCACTGCTTCTAACTCCTCCCATGTATGTGTTTACTGGTTTGGATTTCTAACTACTACATATCAAGACAGTTTACTGTCAATCTAACCACAGACTGGTGTCTCTGTGGTCCCCAAGAATAAAGTATTATAACAAAATTCCAACTTATATCGTCTCTTGACATTATTAGTTTCACAATTAATGTCATCTGGAAAAAAAACCAAGACTATTTTTAAGAAAATTACAGCAAATTTGCATATTTGTTAAAAACCCCCACAAAAAACAACAGATATGTTTCTTTAATACAAATTGCAGCTTTTATCTCAACTCCAATCCCCCTTAGTTCTTAAAAGCTTATTTACCAACATTTGAAGCTTGTATCAGCATATTTGTCCTGATTATTTTCTGACTTCATGTCAATCATATACGTAACTCTTTACTTCATACACTTATCATGTATAATAGAACATAAATGTTAAATTTTTACAGCCAGAAACCATTTTATTATGAAATGATGTATTTCTTTGTACATCATCTTATCTTAGGAAGAACAGTATTTAGGGGTTATAGACATAGCACATGAGGAAATCTGTGTCTGCTGCATTTGCGTCTGCCCCCTTCAAAATGATTCACAGAAAACCCCACTGATAGTGTGTGATACTAAAAATCAGAACCCACGGCAACATGACCTCGATTAAGTTTTCCACCTTTTAAAACTGCACGGGTGGAATTGGGTGCTTTTGACTGGAGTCCCACGGGACCCTGATACAGTCATATTTTTCAAAAGCGCTAATAACAAAGCAAACGTGACATAAAGTGTAGCTCTGGGGTCTGCATGTGACCCAGTTAGTAGGATTAAGGTGAAATTTATCTACTTCAGCTGGGGGACACATTTTATAGTGGATAACTTAATAGAAAAATAGGCAAACTAACAGACAATGAAAGTAACAGTTAAAAGAAATACCATTCCAGTCCTCATTTGGACCAAGACAGATAAGTAAAGTGAAAATTTCCCATTTTACCATTCCCTAATGGACTGATTACATCTGGTAAATAAATCATGTCCCTGGATAAAGTGCTTTTATGGGCTCTTCATGGCAATTTTCTTAACATTTTATTATAAAGCATGTTTGATTTTTTTTAATCAGAGTTTACATTGAGGTGAAACGTAAAGGAAGATATTCCTCCTTTAACTGACAACACAGAACAAACCTCAAGCATTATCTTGAAAACCGTAGCATAGATGTACCATAGATAATTCCATCAATGGAGAACGGAGGCTTAGGTGAACCAAGTGAAACACCAACTGATGCTTTTAGTCGCACTGTCGTCAGACCCCGTGTCTGAAGATTTACCTTTTCCTCTGATTGTGTGAACGTCTGCGACTTGATTCTCTCACTACCTTTTACGCTTCCTTTTTCCTTGCATGTATCTAACTTCCTCTCTTTGTGACCAGACCACCTCTCCTTATCTTGGTTGTCTGACTCCGTGCCACAACTGGCATCTTGAGACCCACGCAGACAGAGAATTTCTTGTCGACCGCTTCGCAAAATTAGATTACATGTGTACAAAACATTACATAATGTCACAACGGCAGATCTGACCTGTAATTGCAGAAAACGGCATTTTCCTGCACACTCAAACAAAGCAGCACACCACTTATCTCCTGCGAAACTTCAAACTACTGTAACAGGCAGTGAATTAGAGGTTGGCATAAAGAGGAAGAGCGTTTAATTGCAGCTTTGAAAGCATTATTTATATACTGTGGGACATTTTCGGCTGTTTTTATCTTTCTTCCCGTTCCACAGCCTGTAGAGAATTAATGCACCGTGCTGAAAACGTTAAAAGCAACATTTGCGAATTCTCAGGCTGAATATTGTTTCCCTTTAAGCTTTACCAGTATCTTGACACCATCAAGGACATCAGGCGTCTGAGGACCCACTTTTAAACCACATCACCTTGGAAATACCTCGGACGCCATGGCAACATGTTTTCTAATCTTTGTTATCTGTATGCAACTTGCCACTCCTGCTGCAGCTGACTAATCCAGCCCTCATATCCTGCATGGGGTGTGTTTCTGTTTGTAACACACAGCCTCTACCATGTAAACCCAGTGAATGTTAATGACCTCACCAGTCAAGTCATTACGAGAGTTAAAAGAGACATGTGAAACAAAGTCTTGTTTTCAAAATGACATACATGACAAAGATAGCAAAGCTTTGGTGCAGATAAAACACGAGCCTAATAATCACTTCTTCTGGGCATCTCTAGTAAATGCAGTTTTAAGTTTGCTTTAATATAATTGTCAGTTTACGCTCATGTTGTGAATCAGCCAAAGTCAGACCTACAGTAAATGCACAACAGGAAGTCGTGACTCTCCATCAGGTAAACAATTGCTCCATCCTATTTTTCACAACTTTCCAACCACTAACCCTCCCTGTGCAGGGTTAATTATAGGAGGAAATCCCCTCTGGACTCTCTGGTAGTGACTGGAAAATTAGGAAAGCTGCCACCCGCTACACTGGAACTGCACGATACTGGGCGGTGATAAACACTGCCGAGGGCATGAAGCACCTGGCCTAGTTTTAAGGTTATCTTAGACATTCATCAGCCACTCCAAACCCGCACGTCACTTTTCCTTGTTTTGACAGAGCCTATCATATTGGATGGTCTCTTTGTTTAAGAGGAATCCAAGTCAGGCAGAGGATGATAGTTATCTCTGTACTTTGTGCAAAATTCTTCATATAATCGGGATTCACTGCAACTTTACAGATAACATCTTTGCATCCATGCTTAACAACAGCGATTTTCAACGAGTTTAAAAAATAGTTAGCAAGAGGACCAAGAAGTTGAATCAGGTAACATAGATTGATAAAAGTAAAGAAGATATGGACAGATGAATAAGGTGGTTAAAAAGATAGCTGAAATAAAAGTCTGAAACTGATAAATGAAAGCAACAGTAGTAATGGTTGCTTGGACAAAAGAGCTAAAAGTAATGAACAAACAAAACAGCAAAAAGTAATTGCTACATGTTTGAAATAGTTCATTTAAAGTAATGGAAAACTGGCTAAAATAGCTTGAAGTAATGGATAATGTAGCTAAAATCACTAACTGTAAGTAATGAACAACATAGCTAAAACTGCTAACTTTAAGTAATGGATAAATAACTAAAATAGTTAGCTTGAAGTAATGGATAAATGGCCAAAATAATTAGCTTAGAAAAATGGATTAATGACCAAAATACTTAGTTTGAAGTAATGAAGAAATGGCTAAAATAGTTAGCTTAAAATAATGGATGAAAGGCTAAAACAGCTCCCATGAATCAATGGATAAAAACCTACAACATTCAACATAAACTAATGAACAAATGGCTAAAATAGTTATGTTAAAGTAATGGTTTAAGGGCCAAAAAAATAGCTTAAAATAAGTGATAAATTACTACAATAGTTAGCTTAAAGTAATAGATTTAGGACTGCAGTATTTAACTTAAATTAATGTATATGGCCAAAATAATTAGCTTGAAGTAATGACTAAATGGCCCAATTTTTTTTATTAAATTAATTTTTTTTAAAAGCTTAAAGTGACTGAAAAATGGCTAAACTAATTTGCTTCAAGTAATGATGAAGTGGTTAAAGTAGTTCGCATAAAGATATGCTTACATTTGTAATAAATTAAGTAACAGATAAAGGATTAAAAGAGTAAAATAGAAGTAGTGATTTAATGATTGCAAGGTCCAGCTTCTGTCACTCCACGTGCTAATGGTATGTATGCAAACAGTTGGAATAAATAATTCCAATCAAAGGAATATTGCAACTTCAACTATTATATCCACGTCTATGCTGTTAATTAGTGAATGTTTAAATAACTTCTTTTAAAAAACACATTTGTCACTTGACATTTTGTGTTAATAAAGATGTAGACCTACTTAAGTTGATCTGACACAGCTGTGGCTGTATGTTTGACAAAAAAACAACAACAAAAAAACCCAGCCACGATCAAGGGTTTTCTGTCAGGCCAATAGAATTCATTAAGGAAATCTACAGTAAAGAAAATGGAGAACATTTAATACAAACTAAATGTAACTTGTCTCATTATAAATCAACAAGGGCATGTCCTGGACACAGCCTGGTGCAGTGTGGTCTAGAGAGAGTGATGATGTCAACAGCTATTGATCCGCACCTCATAGCGCTCTGCATTTCAAAGCTTGGCCAGCATCTGAGGACTGCTGTTCGGGGAGCTGACCTTTCAGCTCAGCCAGGCTTGAAGCTGCCATCAGGTAATCCTTCAAATAACTCTTACGTGCACTCTCATATTTGAAAAGGTGGCCGGACTCGCGGACCTTAGGGGTTCACCTGTGATGTGAGCCAGGAGGAGCAGGACTGTGCTCCATTTTATCAAGGAAAACCCCCAGTCATAACACACTGTATTTACAGGGAGATAACATCTCATCGCATGTGCGTATGATTCTCATGTTTTGCATAATAACACTGACTTTCATTTTTTAAGCAATGTTCCCAGCAGTGTATTGGTACTGTACAAGGGTTCCTTCACTCTTCTTCTCATTAATTCTGTTTCCTTCATGAATCTAAAATGAGAGGCAGACTGTCATTAGTGCCCGCTTCTACCTCTCCACAGATAAATGTAGTTATGGGATGTCGTTTTATGTGCAGCCCATTGTAACACTTCTCCACCGCTCTTACTGCATTTGCGTAGCCAGGCAACGGCAATTTGAAAGCTTGTCTCTTCAGAGACGCAATCACCATAACTCTGAGAGCACTCCAGACAACTTGATGGAGCCAATGATCTTTGCTTGATTGATCCAACTACAGCCTACACAGTAACGGCTGTGCTTTTTTCCCCCTATTTAAATAAACACTCCATATACAGTACCTTGCATCCAGTGAAAAACTAAAACATGAAATACAATGTTGCTTGAAACATGAGCAATTATGTAAAATAAGTAATCATGAAATATAATTTTTTCCAAGGTTCACACGATGTAAAAACACAAAATCAGACTGGCAAGCATCAGTGGGAGGGGCTTCATTTTCAAACAACAGCGTACTACACAGAGCAAAAATATATTCAGGCAAGTTAAGACAAAGCATTACACTTAAAAATCCAAAGCACTCCCCCTTCATTTGTTAGAGGCCTGTCCAAGCTTGTTGGAGTGTCACAATATGCCAGAGAGAGTGGTGGGAAAAAAACAAAACTCATTCTAAGCTACAGCCGTATGTGATCTCGTATGTCTGTGTTGGTTTCTAGTGAAGCTCCTAGGCATGTGTGATCTCACTTAAATTAACGTCCAACTCCTCCAGACACCCATAGAATTCGAATATTTCTGTGTTGCACCACCTGTGGCCCCACTTCTCACTTGACAGCACATTGTAAAAACTCATCACAAGTGTTAATGCAGGTCAGCTTGTTCTTACCGAATAACTGCAGGCAGGCCTGGATGAGCTCCTCCCAGCATGCCCCCTTGGTGAGGTGACCCAGAGACATCACAGATTTACCCGGGGCGGTCTGAGCCGGAGTGGGTTTGTGGAACCTGTGAGGGCGGCCTGGAGGAGACACTCTAGACCTGGAGGTGCATCCTGGCGTCACTCTCCTTGAGAAACACCAACACAAGAGCAGTGAGGGGGAGGAGGGACAGGAGGGCTTGCTGTAATGAAAGTGTGCCTTTCTCTGTTTGCTTTGAAGATGATCAGAGTATGACTGTATGTAAGTTACAGAAAATAAACCATGATTTTAAGAGAGCATAGATTATCAGGCTGCATATATTAAATGATTGCTCAAATAGTCACAAAAACTGGAGCTTGTTAAGAACGCCCTATGTCATTCTGCTATTCATTGTTCTCATTTCCTTCCTTTAATTTAGGGAAATACCAGTTGATTGCGGACATCCAGTTTAACCTGTTGAGTGACCACTAAACAAAAGGAGAATTAGTTTAACGTATATGCAGTTTAGGTGTAGCAGGTCAGAGAGCAACCATTCACCAACGACAGCGCGTTTGTGCGTAAACGACTTGGAGAGGCAATTTTTGGCACAGTTTTGGCACAAATTGAGACACACCTGTTTAGGAACTATAATCAACACAACACTGATATCTGAAGCAATCCGGGTACTTTTTTGAAATAAATGTGCACAATTTCGGGCAAAACCCACTCCAGAAACTCCTCAGCAAAAAAAAAAAAAAAAAAAAAAAAACGTGAAAAGATGATCTCGACTTACGCATCGTCTTTTCCTTTTTCGTCCGGCGCTATACTTTCGTTCTGGTTTTCCTTTGACTGGCATCCCATGGCGAGGTACTGGGCGACGAGCGGCTGAACTAGGCTGTCCATCTGTGTTCTCCTCGATGGGAGCATTTCATCGCTGTGCTCGGCTCGGTGCGCCTCCGCGGTCTCAGCAGCATTGTGCTGACTCGTCAATGAACATTACACAATTAAGATTCACCCAGCTTGTCTGTGAGTGGGCGGCCGCGCTGCTGTCGGGCTTGTCACTCACACAGAGTGGGCTCCGCACTTCACCAGTCATTATGACGCGCGTCTGAAGTCGTGCTCAGGTTTATTCTTTACAACTTTAATCAACTGGATCAGTCGGAGGTCGCCCAAGTCTCTCGCGATGATATGAGCAGGAGCAGTTAATACGTTTAACTATCATCTCGCTCAATTGACTCCGTAATAAGCATTAATAATCTAATCACTCACTTTCCACACTGTAATCTGCACGCCCGCTCTTCTCCGAATCCCCAAATCTATTTATATTCAGCAAATAAATGTCATTATGTTCACATAAAACCTGGATCCATGTCTCCTGGGAGTCCTCGACATAAATACATTCTGGATAATGTGTGGGATGTGATTCCTCCTTTGCTTTACCAAAACTCTTTGTTTGTGCAGAACAGGAAAGGGTGGATCTTCCTTTAAAGATAACACTGGTTGTAGGTTCCATCGCGGTTTATATCTGAGGGATAAAGTTATTGTGCTGTGTGTGGTCCAAAGATGAGGTTTTCTGAGTGTTTTTTTAAGAAGTCTGACAAGTCTTATCGCAGTCATGCAAGAGGAGGTTAGGGATTCATGTAGCAACCAAATCCTCACTTTAACATTTTACTTCATAGATGATTATTTTACTTACTGTTGCTGAACTTTTGAATACCACCATCACCTAAAAGCTGATATTTTCTGCTGTTTTTGAAAATTTTTTCCTGCAAGAAAGAGGGGAAACACAACAGAAAAGGCTTCTTAAACATTCTTTCTAAAAATGAAGGCATCTGGTTTCCCTTCAAGTTAAGATCCTTATAGTTTTACTCATAGTTTTACAGATAAACCAATGCTCTGCCTAAAAATGCATCTCATTGCAGCTTTTCTTTGATCACAAAGCATTCAGTCTACTAAAAAATGCATGTTGTTGAATTATCTCTGCAGCTTTCAACTTTTATACTTGACTTTAACTGGGCATAACCTCAGGACAACCAAAACAGACCACAATACAAATAACACAGAACACAGTCTGTGATCAAATCTGAGACAGCTCTGAGCCTCCTGCACCCCAGAACATCCTTCCTTTGATTAGGTGGCACCATGTGTGGCGTCTACCCCTGACCAGTATTTTCATGTGTTGCCACAGGCAGACTGAAGTCATGAGAACCTGTGTACTAGCAGCTGGCTATTTGTGATAAGATAAGCACGTCTGTACTCTTTTCTGAGTCACTGCTGTTATCAGAGCAGACAGTGATGCCTTAAGCCTGCCCCCATGTGGCTAAAGGCACATCAAAATCTGATTCCTTTCAGGTTTTTTGTTAAGATATTGAGCCTAGAACCTCTTATGGAAATGTATTACTTAGATTTTTTTTTTTAAATTCTGTTTGTATTGGTGTAAAAAGTGGGTTATACTGCATTACTGTTTAGGATTTGTGGTATATGTACCCACTACCTCAGTGTGAGTCTCCACCTTAGCTTTAAATAACAGAAAAATTAAAATGTACACTTAAAGGTATTTCTACTTGAGGAGGAGCACAGCTTCTGACACTATATGATACTATATTTGGGTTGATGATATTTCTACCTCTACTGATGATAGGCACCCCAAATGAAAATGAGCAAAATTAGAAAAAAAATATATTTACTTAAACTGTAAAAATGGAATAGTTGTGGGCAGCAATTTATGACATCACCTTACTTTTTATGTCCTGTATACTATGTACATTGTTATTCCTATTATCTTTGTACAATTAGTAGCCAGTCTGTCTCTGGTGTTGTCTTTAGGGTTTAAGAGAAAGCGGCAGTGAAGGATTTATTGCTCAAGATCACTTTAGTCCCAAAATGTATTCCTCTAAAGTTGCACCGGAGGTCAACAAAGTGCAGTGATATATGTATACATATATACTGCCCACACTTTGACTTCAAAGATGGAAAATTACCAGACTTTCTTGTTCAAGCCAGAAGAGTCAAAGACCTTGGACTAACAGTTCAATACTTGAGCTATGGTCACCCCCTGGTGGATATATTGAGCTACCTGCTGCTTTCCTGGGAACACTCTGGTCTTTTGCAGATACTGTGAATTAGCTGCTGCAGCCTTTATAGGAATACATTGATCAGTCAGTGGTGCATTAATGAGTAGACAGTACTTACTGCAGAAGCTCTGCCTGCTCCTGTTGTTTCCATCACAGGCTTCACTCTTCCGTCTCCGTCTATAAAAACATTGCTTTCGTCTGCCCATTTGACAGCATTTGGTGTTTATGCTCGTTTTTTTTAAGCAAAGCACTTAGTCGGAAATTTTCATATTTGTCACACAGTTTTACACACAGCTTTACACACACACACACACACACACACACACACACACACACACACACACACACACACACACACACACACACACACACACACAAAACACTATCAGACTAACGTTATACGAATTTTCAAAGGTAATATAAAGTTAAATGATGTTAGATTTTGCCTTTTAATTTTTAACTGCATTTACTGTTTAATTATATTTAGTCTGACCGTGTTTGCCTGAGAGGCTAGAAATAACAACTGCGTTTGAACGCAACATTGACAGTTTAGGATCAAGGTGAAGCCGCGCGCTAACAACAGCTAGCTAATGTTAGCTAAATGACAACTTGCTACTGTGCATAGAGCCCGATATTACTGAGCTAACACTATTTTATTTGCTCGAAACAACTCTTGCCTGACTTTAAAATGGTTATAGACGACGTCCAGTTCTTTTCCACCCTGAAAGGAAAACGCATCAAACTGACCCTCAGGACTGGGTCCTATTTGGGAGTAGTCCAACGCATCAATCCAAACAAAACCTTGGTTTTAGCAGACGGTTAGTAAGGTTTTATTAAACTTTGTGACCGCGTGTATTTAGCCTTTTGACAGTTTAATACTCTAAAAATATAGTGGACCAGGTAATTGTTTTTTTTTTTTATCTAAAGGCATTTGCTAATTCTGTGTAACGTTTGTTTTTGTAGTAAGTGGCAGTAATGGCTGCAGGGTTCCTGGAACAAAAGTGTTCTTTGGTCATGAAATTCTGAACGGTGAGTTCACATGTAAAGACTGAGCTTTGGAACACTTTCTGCTTTCAGTTTGGACATCTGACATAATATTTGTGTAATTAACCCAACAGTGGAATTTACCAAAGAAGCAAACAGTCACGATAGGTAAGTAAAACAGAGGTCAGCATTGCTGACAACACCGTACTGACTCTGACTTATAAATAACCTGCAACATACAATATGCTGCACAGAAATACTCATCAGCACAAACTGAAAGAGCAGCTGAAAGTAGAAAAGTTTCAGCCATACAGGAAGACAATCACATCGGGTGAGTTCAATAGTACATTACAACCGATTGTTTTGAAAGAGAGATTGTCACTGTCAGGATGATCCTTTTGTGCAGATGACGGTGATGATGAAGAGTATATAAACTTTGAAGTAATCGATGAGTTTCATGAGAAGTTTGGATCTGCTGTGAGTTGATTTAATATTTGTTATCTGTTGCTTAAATCCCTTCATGCTTATGTTTCAGTATGCAGATTAAAGTATTATGTTGTCATTCTCTAGGTAATGCACATCAAGAAACAGCATGTGATCGGTGTGGGAGCTGAAGGAGTCGAGGTGTTTAAGAATGGAAGACTGTGTTGGCTGCAGGTGAGAAGATCCAATTTTATCATTTTATTTTCATTGAGTCCTTCCTTTCCTGTTGATCCTGACTTAGAACTTCCTTCCTCGCCACAAGAATGAAAAAAAGTAAATAACTTGACCTTTATTCATCTAGATTGCCACTAAAAACAAGGTGTACCTATTTGATGTCCTTTTACTTGGAGCTCGAGCATTTAAGAATGGGCTCTCCATGATCCTGGAAAGTAAGCACATCTTAAAGGTGAGTAGTGTAAACGCTTTAGAAATCCTGCTCACTCACAGTGATGATTATTATTACTATAGCATCCGCATTGATTTTACATTTGGTACAGGTCATTCATGATTGCAGGGCCATTGCTGGATGTCTGATCACTCAGTTTGGAGTTAAACTAGCCAACATCTTTGACACCCAGGTACATGTGCAGTATCTTAGAAGTTACATCACTGCATCTTTTTGCATTTTGTGGTTCTGTTCTGTAAATATAGTTGTGTATTCATTTCCTGATTTTATTTGAATGTTTTAAGGTGGCAGATGTCATGAGCTTCTACTCAGAGACTGGAGGTTTCCTTCCCGATAGAGTCAGTACTCTCCAGGAGGTGGTTAGTCTCCATCTGAAGGTGCCGTCCTCCCAGCTCTCTACTCTTCAGATAAAGTCACAGCTCACCAAGGTGCAGCACACAGTCACATTCATGATGGTTTTCTAAACTGTATATCTGGTATACGCGTTGATCTGTATGAGTAATGTGTGTTTTTTACAGGATGAGAAGGAGATGTGGTACAAGCGACCTTGTCCTGTACCCCTGCTGAAGGTGATGGCTCTGTCAGTGATCCACCTCCAGCCTCTCAGACTGGTGCTGCTGGACGCTCTCATGACTGACTACATGGCTCTGGTGGATTCCTACCTCAACTGCAGCTACTATGAACCTGATGAACTGGAGCATGTCAGCATGGTGGGTAGAATAAAAACCAAGCAGTTTTCTTTTAAAAAAAAAAAAAAAAAATCAATTTTTAATCCTTTTTTTTTTTTTTTGCTTTAGTGAAAAAATGAATCATCAATCTTAGAATGCACATTTTAGAACAATTTCTGTTGTGGATAAAAAATCATGACATTGCTTGTACTATATTAAAAATCTATAGTGTTTTTCCATGTCTAACTTACACATGTCACTGTACGCACTATAATCAAACAAGTAAAAGCAACATCTGTTTTTTTGCTTGTGACAACGAAGTTTGTATATTTCTTTCTGCTTGTGTAGTTCACTAGCCTAACATTGACCTTAGTTTTTATTAAATGCTTCACACCGTGCTTAAATATGCAGGCAGAACAGTTTTAAATGGCTAATGGAATATATTATGAAAAGGTATAAAAACTACATTTGCAAGAAAAAAAAGTCCTAATCTGCTGAAAGACATTTTTTAATTCAAACACTGCATTTCTAGTCTTACTATAGTCTTGTACAGGTCTGTCATTTTATTTTCTCATGAAGCTTAGATAGGTTTAAAAAATGCATTGGTGTATTACTTTTATATGAAAAACAAAGAATGTATCTAAGTACTGCTATCATGAACTTTTGGTTAGCACTTCTGTTGAACCAGCCTGTTATGTGGAGTAATGTAAAATCATCTTGGTGAGCACATAAACCTCTCCTTTACCTGCCTGCATTTACAGGAAGGTGCTTTGGAGTTGCCCAGAGAGCTCAGGCAGCTGGATGTAATGCGTAGCGAGCGGCAAGAATGGGCTGCGGGCCACTATCCTGTCACAGAGCAGGGTCTGCTAGCTCGCTTCAACCCCAAACCTCAGTCTTCATCCCAGAACTCACCCGCTGGAGAGGAACGTAGTGAGACACGGCCAGACGCTCTTGAACCTGCAACTGTGGAATCACCTTCATCACTACAAGTGGACCTTGGTATCACCCAGCCACCCATGAGCCCTTCGAGAGTCACCAGTGTTTCTTCTATGGATGTTCATGCCTCTTCCAACCTGGCAGCCCAGCCTCAGGTCCCAGCCACTGTGCCAGACCTCAGGAAACAAATGTCTCCATCTGCAAGTGAGGACAGAGGATGCACAGAAGTACTAATGGACATGATGGGCAGAGGAAGACCTTTTGGGAAAGAGTCATGCAACCCAACTTTACCTTCAGTAGGAAGAGGCTTCCTTCTCCAGATACCACCTGCTCAGATCCCCTTCTCAGGTCCCCAGCACTTGCACTGGGGACATCAGAAATCCAGCTGGGATGAAGATGTCTCCTCCAAATCTGAGCCATACACCTACACAGGATACAATGCTGCAGTCTGACTGCCATGATGATGACCTGCCCAAGGACGGTCAGTCTCATCTTCACTCAGGGACATGATTACAGATGTTTGCTTTCATACTTTGGCATTTCCTAGAGTGACCAGTAGAGGTCAGTAAATATTCTGTTTTTGCAAAGGTTTGTTTGACGTCAGGTGTTTCTTAAAAGTCATTTATGTTGAAACAACAAGATTATTTTGTTTGTACTGCAAGTTTAAACACAGGATTTGTGTTGGTATAAAAGCTGTTCTTGTCTGTTCCTTGATGTGTGTTGCTTTTTGTGTTTTGCCACTAAATCTCTCTAATGTGTTCTGATTAAGGGGTAATTGATTGTACTTTTAACAGTAATATCTGCATAATTGAAAAGAAATGGTCGACTCATATTCTTTGATTAAAAAGGCAAAAATCCAAATGTCTATTATTTTTCTTGTATGGTTTGTGTTGTGATAGGATGTCACAATGTCTCAAAAGTGCCAAGAATTAATAGTTTTGGCTGATGGGACACAAACTGCAACCAAAAACAGCACAGCATACATAAATCGTAATGTGCTAAGCTAAGCGTGATTGATTGCCTGTACAGCTTGGCTTCTGTGTTGCAGTTAATTGATTGTGGAAAGCCGAGATGAGCATTGATGGATCTGCTGTTAATTGAGCAAAAACATTGCTAGCCGACACTTCTTTTGATTACTGATGACAAAAAAACAAACAAAAAAACCCCATCAGACTTGGCACAGGCTAAACTGTGATACTGACTGCAGCAGTTCAGATGTACTTGATCACAGGTGGCCAGCACCTGCCGTGTTCTACAAAAGCCAATCTTATCCAATTAATTTGCTGCTTGAGGTGTCATGCAGATTTTGCAGAGAGGCGATATACAGCCATTTTTTTCCTGGATCGTCGGCGGTAGTGTCTGAGATCAAAACAAGCCGTGGACACAACAGCAGGGCATTGCTGCAGCCTGCAGTGCAAATGGGACCCCCTGTATTAATCAAATGTTATTGCTATGGTTATCTACATGCAGAGGCTTGGGCCCTTTTCCAGAGCTTTCTAATTGAAAGCATGAAACAGATAATGTAGGATTTTAATTAACTGGGAGGCAGCCCGACACAAAGCCTTGCATCTCTCTTAGCAACCAGCTCCTCCTCAGCTTCTGCTAAACACAAGCAGGGTGGATCCTACCCATATGCCTCCTTTAACCCTTTGAAACGCTGTTGCTGCTCCGTCTGTGTGTAGGTGGGTTTAGCAGGGGACAAAAGGTTTAACATATAACCCTAATGCCGATTCACTTGATGTTATCTTTGAGCTAATGCACTTAAAACATGCAAGAGGTAATGCTTTCCCACAGCAAGAGAGCACAGGGGATTCATTACGCTCTACAGTGCTGTGTGGTAACAGAATGGGCGCGTGTTTTCTATATCTCAACAGTCAAGTTGTGACCGGGGGGTGGATACAAGTCTCAGTGGAGCCATGGAGGACAGGCTCCTGTCAATGACCACCAGATTGGAGCTCTTTTTTTAGAGGACCTTGCATTTCCTCTCCGTCACAATAATGCCTTATGTGCAGCACTTCCTGTTTCTCAGGCCTGGGAGGAAGGAACAGCGCGCTTGTCACACGGTAGTCACCATTTCCTCCCTTCCCCGCCACTCTCCCCCCCCACTACCCCCCAAACTTCAGACAGTGTTGTGTCCTTCGGAGGGGAAAGATGACTGCACCTTCAGCATCACGGCAGGATGCGGCCGAGCTATTTTTAGGGCTCTAGTCGGAAAGGTAGCGCGCAGACATAAACACAAACTTTAGGATGTCCAGCTGTGTTGGTTTAGCATCCGAAAATGGAGATTCGACTGTGGAAGACCAGTTATTGTTTTGACTGAGCAGCGAGAAGGCCTAAGGTGCCGTAGAAATCGGTCGCACATAAACAATGATTAAAAGTCCGAACAGCTTTCCTATTGACAGTTACACACAAAATCAATCAAGAGGTGTCAGATTCTGTGCCATTATTCAAACACACAGAGTATCAACTGGCAAGAAAACCTCCCAAACACGTGCCAGACTGCATTATTGATCGCCTGAGCTCGTGGCACCCCTGTGACAGCACCCTAAACAAAGGTGTTGTGTCCCCCTCCACCCCACTGTCTCACAGCTCCACAGAACAGGCCGGTGCTCCTAGGCAACCCTCCCTCCTCTTGATCAGTGTTGGGCTACAGATTTGTTCATAATTAATAGGCTTTCGTTAATTATTAAAAACGGAGGGATAATTTACTGAAAACCACTCCCTTTAAATGGCACCTTGTTAGAATTGTCATGTTGTTAGCCGGTTTGCCCTCCTAAGCACATCATTAAAATTCATAGATGAGTCTGCTGATGAAGCACGTGTTCAGATCACGGCACATTTCTCCGCTAGTGCTGAGGAGAGGGAAAGAGTTCGGACCACTGGGTTGTCAATAATCAAACTGTTTGTGAGCTTTTTAAATTTGTTCTCATGACTGATTCCTGCCACACACACAGTTTTTGGCCAATTATTTCCTCTGGGAGTGGGTTCTTCCTGAGGTGGCAGAATTGACCTGAAGCGACTTGTTTGATTGGCTTGTTGAAAGAACATGATCTGCTGGTCTTACCTGAGTAGTGTGGTACAAAGAAGCAGACGGATAGGCAGTTCCACAACTGTGCCACAACAAATTAGATGTATGTCAACAAAATAATCTCAATTTCATTATTCATGTTACCACATGTAATCCCTTTGTACTTATAGGGAGGGAGGAATATAATCAGATATCAGGTTCCACCACTGCCACTGAACTATGTCCCTGCAGTCAATCTTCCATCTGTTAGGAAAAACCTATTGTTGAATCCTGCTCAACCTCCCGCCACCACCACCACCACCACCTCTCTCTCCCCCTTTCCTTTTTCTCGTGTTACAAAATGACCCTCTTTTGCTCTCCCCAGGTCATATTCAACGGGAGAATTAATATTTAACGTGAGAAAGGCCGACCTATCCAGATGGCCTCTCAAGTACAGCAAAAATGGGAACAAAACACAGCATCAATATTTCAGCCGGCCTCACTGACGGTATGCATGTATCGCCGCAGTCAGGAAGCCATACTCAGGAAGACCCCTCGGTACATACGCATTCATTTCAAATACACACACACATACGCAGATGCAAGGCACACAATGCACATCTTTATGAACTGCTGTGCCGTGTTTACTCAGGCAGCATGGAGCATCGGGACCTGGAGGGCCTCTCCAAAGGAATCAGCCATATCGTGACCTTCAGCTGGGACAGACGAGCGCAGAAAGAGGATGAGTGACAGGTGACAGAGGAGAGGAGAATGTGGTGGATGCAGAAAAAGCAGGACTTAGGAATGTCAGACCTCAGTTGGAAAGAATAGACACATCACTGCCGTCCAGCCTGAAATATTTCACTAACTATCAGATGGATTGTATTAAAGTATTCCTCAATCCTCATAACATTTCTAATGACTCTCCTGTTCACTATTAAACAGCTCATCAACAAAATTTGGTTTGCCAGAGGATATCTCTTTATGAATTTTGTGTTTTCTTGACTTTTCTGAGCACTAAAATACTCAAATCCATCCATTCTTTGCTGAAAAATCCGTTTTCTTCCAACCACAATCTTAGTCTAGCACACAGCAGGATTTAACCACAGAAACTTTCCATCACATCAGAGGAGCAGCTGAACGCGTCTCAGCATTTTGGCCATCACTTAACCAACCACAGAGTAACTGGCCTGACCACAGTCCCCGGGGCTCAGTAACTGCACTTTCATTCACGGGAGATAATGACAAAACGAGCGGGATGTTAATGGCTTGTGCAACCAACGTGGACATGTGTCAAATACAAGCATGCAAATTAATGATACAAGCCCCCCCATCATGTCTCTAATGTGCAGGAATAATGACGTTTTTAATTTCACATCACGTTGAGATCTAAATTATTAGCAGTATTTCAACTTTGGACACATCTAAATGAATGTGTGATCTTCCGCAGCAGTATAAATCTGAAACACTCTTTTCACTGTTGGCCAACATGAAGGAAAATGTGTTTTTAAAGGTGTAGTTATTACAATACTGGCAACCCCCTCGACTAAAAATGTCTTTGAAAAGATGGGCGATTAGGTTTTGGCAAGTTCGTCATAATTAAAGCCTGCATTGTGTACTGTTTGTGTGTGTGTGTGTGTACGCACAGATGAGGGGTGGTTCTAGCTACAGGGAGGAACTGGAAGAAGAAGGGGTGGAGGAGGCTCCCTGTAGCTGGCTGAATTAGTGCCCGATGGTTTGGCCTGGCAGCTGCTCTCTGGGCCTGGCACGCTGACAGACGAGAACTGGGGTGTTGTCAAGGCCAACCAGCAGATAGTTAGGAAGGCGGCAACGCCAGGCACACCAAACCCCAACTCTTTCACCATCGCAGGCTTTGTCTTCCAACCGGCTTGCCATACTTGTGTTACTTGTTATGGCAATATCGCTGGATTAGTATGAGATTAAGTTGGGTAATTAAAAAGGGCAAATTACGTTCATGTCATCAGGGGGAATGTAAATGCCACACTAAGCTGCTTCTGACATTTAGCTGTAATGAAAAATGTGACCGTTATATATTTAGAGCAGCTGTTGGTTCAAAAACAGTCTGTTGTTGCATTTGTTTCTCTGTGTCCTGTCCAAGAGTGCTTGAAGTAAAGTAAATGTCCATATGATTCACTCAAGTGAAATTTGATTTAAACTGCTTTGTGAAGACGCGCCCAACAAAAACCCTAAATAGTAAATTAAATGTGATATACAAAGCAGGGCCATCTGTTTTAACACCTGCTTTTAGCTGCAGTAATACGAAGACCGCCTTGTCAGCCATATGCATTTTATTGATTTACAGAACTCAAAGTGTTTTGTTGATGTTGGAGAACTTTTACATTTTGGCTCTGTTTGAATAAAACTTTACATCTGTGTTCATTTTAAATCTAAAGAGCCCTTCTCTTGTTGTTTTCGTGCCATATATCCAGCCTCTTCATGCGTCTAGTAGTGACATACTGAAAGTGTCATCATGTATCTGCTGCAGGCTGCTAACGCTGTTTATTAAGTCTTTGACCACCCTTGTGTAGTAGAGGCCGTCACTGGTGGGATTTGGGCAGATTCTGGGGCCTGGATGGGCTTGCCAGGGGCGGCTGGGGCTGCCTTGGCCCAGATGCCGCGGCTTCTGTCCAGGCATGGCACTGGGATATCTGTGGGGCCCAAGCACACCAGCTGCTATCTCCGTGTAACAGACAGCTGTATCTGAATATTCATACAAAGTGCAGATTAATGTGTGTTTGTTTGGCCCCACATGGTGTGCCATCAAACAGACCACAATGTGAAACCGCCCAAAGAAGTCATAGGTGTAAAAGCACTATGTCCTCTGCAGCGTGTGAAACTCACGCCACCCTAACTTCTGCCTGAGATGGAGAGTCGAAATGAAGGGTTCAGAGTTGGTCCAAGCAGCAACAAAACACTAAGTTTGTTGTCATTCTGTAAAACTGAGACTGATTTTACTTGTGCCATGCTGACTCATTAGATATTTTTAAGTATTATTGGCCATTTCATGTGTGACCATGGAGGACTGGAGAGCAGCTGCCCATCTTTGTAACCAGTGGCTACTCCTGTGGCTGTTATGCCTCAGCTTGTGTTGCGTCCAAGTTCTCCTTTGGCTGATCCCATTCATGTCCAGCCAGTAGGAGACGAGGAGCAAAGACTCACCAACCCACACATTCACATTCAAAGCAATGGCCACTGTACCAAGCCGTGGCTTGATCAGCCCTGGCCTTCTTTGAGTCGTGTTTTGGAGGGAGTTTCGGTGGGTGTTTGGTCAAATAATCTGCTGGCTGATGGCAATGGAACTGGTGAATGTGCATTAGTGAATTGTTAGACTGAAGTTCCATAAAATGAGCAGATGGTCTTTACTTCCCTGCCTGAATAAGTGGCGTGAACCAGTGGGCACACAGGGGGAGATTTGTGGGTAAACTGTTTTACCTCCCCTCTCTTTGTTTTGTAATGGGGAAGGCAAAATGGTTGCTAACTGTTGACAGACAATGGCTCGGTCCTAATGAGCGCAAAGTGTTTTGGTGCTGCTGGTATAATGAGGATGAAGTGGAGGAGCTAATTATTGTAACTATCTGAATGTATCAGATCCAGATGAGCTCATTTTTTATTTTTACTTTAATTTAATTCTCACTTATTGTCCAATATGTTTTAATTTCTCTCAGTTATGCATTCAAATGATGTTGAAAATGCATCTTTGACTCCACACACCAAATGTAAACTAATAAAGCTGGGAAATCCAGGGAGTTAAGCAAACTGAAACAGAAAGGAGTCTTATCACTACCATAAGCAGACTACTGTATGTTAATCCATCACAGAGCAATAAAACACACAGTTAATAGTAGTTTATTCACTCGTGCAGGTGTGATACAGTTCATATCTGCTGTCTGGCCCCTGGTTGACCCTGAGAACTTATTAGGCCGACACAATAACACCAGCTGTAAAACCCACAGGTTGGGAAAGCTTTGACACTTACTGAAGAGGATCTCCTTGGCAGCCATGTTTGTCTGGTGGCTGTTTTGGTAATTTATGGAGGAGGCAGTCTGTGGGTGTTCCTCTTCTGTTCTAACCAGCGTCTTTGCGCTGTCACAACTGGATCCATATCTTTCTGGTAATCTGCGGGTACACAAAATGATTTATACACAACTAATATATTTGAAAAAAACAATAAAAAACATCCTTTCACTGGGCCAAGGATCTGACCTCTGCCAGTTGTGGATCATATTAGTCTGACTGTGTTGTCCAGAAAAAACTTTATTTTGTGTTCAATTTGTGATTCACATCATTCCACTCTAATCACTCCATAATGGTCTCTGATAATGAGCTGGATTTTGCCAATAGAACACGAACTATTGGTTGATTACAGGTTTACAAGCAGAATACGGTCCCCTCATCAACAACAAGTGATTGCTGCACCGGTGTCCTGGCACAGTCAAACTGGAAGGTGGTGATTGCCCTTGCAGAGTGGGTGCCACACATAAACAGCTCATTTATTATCAAACGGGGCAGTCAAATGCAAATTGCCGAAGACGGTAACATGTGTACAGTTAATAAAAGATACTGAATTTATGTAGCAACAAAGCAAAATAATTTTTAAGAATTATTTTTTAACCATTCTATGAATATATAGGTGTGAGAACTGCAAAAAAAAAACAACTAGCATTTCCTCATTTAAATGTGTCTGTAAATGCATAAATGTGTGCGTTTTACATTTTATGAAAACATAATTTGACCACTTGTGGTACACTCACGGAACAACAGAAAAACAAACAAAGAATAAGTTTATTATAAAACTAGTTCAACTCGACTTCCTCCATGAGAAGTTAGGGCTTTCTAGGCTCTAGAGGTCACTTTTCTGTTTTCCCTTACATAGAAAAAATACTTTATATTGTGTAAATACAGATAAGAGCCACATGCTATTTCATCTTTTGAAATTTATGGTTGCACAGTGTGGGTGTAACAGAGCTCACAGAGCCCTAAAAGGAGAAATTTATGCAGAGGCTTACAGTTTTCCCATCAAGCCTGTGCCTTTGCTCTCTGTGGCAGCGGGGCCAGAGCACTTTCCTGTCATTATGAGGGCTCCAGAGGAAAAAGAGAAGCAAAATGGTTTCCAGGTTTTACTTTAATCTGAAGCGGGAGGGGTGATAGGAGGTGGGGGGCTCGGTCACAGGTAGCTGTGTCAACCGCAGAGAGACACTGAGCTGTGGGAAACCAGAATTAACAAAAAGGCAAAGGAGGTCACGGTGACATGACATGACACAGAAGATGCTCTTTTCTGGCTGGTCCTGGTCCTAGTGTGACAAATGTGTAAATACAGAAAACACACACACACACGTTTGACCAAACATTGAGTGGGGACCTAGACACACACGCACACACACACACACACACACTGCACTTTAAATAAAGAACATATTTCACTTCTGAGAATATCAGTCATATATCAGTCTTTCATTATTCTCAGGTTGTCAGCCAGAGGCAGCCATTAGAACAATGCACATTGTGATGTCTGACAGCGACAAACCCTTGCAATTCAATGAGTTATACCAGGGGATGATACCCATACTGGGGGGGAAATGGGTGTAGATTAGGAAGGAAAATGACACAATTTCCAAATTTAATTGTGTCACAGACAAAACTTCAGCAGGGGTCCTGAGTTTCACTGGGCTTCATGTCAGCAGCATTACATTATCCACCTTTTGCTTTTTAGTTTTTTCATGCAATAAAGATAATTTTTTGACAAAGATGTCCCATTGTTAAGATAATGATGACAAAGTAATTAGTAATTTCTGAAAGGTTGATATTTAAACTCCAATTTAGCAGACTCAGCAGGTAAGGTAGATTCTCACATTGTCCCATATCCAGAGGAGAGACTTATTGTCTGAGGAGGAGCCATGTTGTCTGCAGAGGGTCCCCATTCTCCTTTGTGCCCTGATAGGTTTACCAGCAGCAGCAGCATAGACTCAGGGGCCACTCTCTCAGAGGACAAACAGGAACCAGCCTGAATGTTCTCCTGATGCTTATCTGTGTCTATACTGTCTGTGCCTTAGAAATTACAAGCCAATGCCTCCATTTTGACAAAATAGCATTGTTAAGCAGTTTTTCAATTAGGGAAATGTGCTTTTTCACTTCCTCACAGAGATTTAGATAAGATTTAAAATACTATCATGTCCATATGTAGATGTAAAATTCTTCGTCCTTAGATAAGTATAAGAAAATGGTAGTTCGGTATTCTCAGTATGATGGTTGCCACTCGCCACGGAACAGAAATAAGAAGATTCTCGGTGCAGACATTATTTATATGATTTAGATAGAGAGAACAAAGAGGACATTGATGGAGGAACCTAAGAAGAGAAAAGAGAGAGTGACAAACAAGAGGCCAGAAAAAAGCAAAACCTTAACACAATGTCCCCCCCTTGGTCCTACCCCATGTAGGGTGAGTTCACAACGTGGAGCACTGAGGGCCATTTGAAGGGCTAGATGATTTCAGACTGGCTTTAAGTCAATGGTAAGCGCTAAAAGGATGCAAGACAGATGCCAAGCTGATGTTCCTTCTGCAAGGACTAGTTAGTTATACTAGCTGGTTTACTAAGTCTTGATTGGCTGCTTGCAAATTTTTTGATCCTAAGCCTTCAGCCCATTTCAACAGATGTTTAACTGCTGTTTAGACATCTCCTTAGAAAGAGAAGACATCGGCATAATACACAACTTCTAACACTAAGTGGCCTGTTGTTGGTGATTTTTTGTTTGCAGCATTAGCAGCTGATAGCCTGTGGTCCAGTACCTTTTACCGCTCTCAAAAATTGGAGTCCAGCAGAATTTACTGCACCAAAATCTTGGAATTTCCACTTGTGGCCACACAGCCTGATCAGCAAAAGTTACATTGTGTTGCTTTGACTTTTTGCAAGAAGGTGTATAAATAAAAATATTGGCCAAAAATGTCAAACTTGTGTTTAACCCTCATTTGTCAAATGGCCATTTTTGACTACTTTTGATTTTACCTTTATATTTCACCTTAACTTGTGAAAACCTTCATCTAAAATCTTGCAGGTTTTACGTTTTCTCAAGCAGTTTGTGGCAAGATTACGTTCTCAGTTGAGAGTTTGCATCTGCAGTGCTTTTGATATCTGGGCCAGATCTGATGCTTACAAAAGATCCACCTCACACACTTGGGATGTCTATAGCAAGCTGAGCCAAACTAGGAGTCCTATTTGTTTCGTCGACAGGCACACCTGCTGAAAAAGAGGAATAAAGAGCCAACAAATGTTTTTTGGGCTTGCAGCGTTATCCAGCATCACACAAAACATCAATCGCTTTAATGCTGTCATCCTGCCATCTTCCCCTGCAGAATAGAGGGTGCCATAGCAACAGCTATTTAAGGAGATTGATGATGGGTCAAAATAAGCTTGGCAGGACAGACCACAGGGTTACCATCTTCTCTTCTGCTACCAAGCCAGTATTAGACATCTCAGTCAGTAAGATTGGGGAGAATAAATATGTGAAATTAGTCAACTTCCACACCTAGAGCCTCATTTTTGTGTTACTTCTTGGCATTTTCTGTCTTTGCCTGTGAGTGATAGAGATCATGGGAGGCAGACTCAAATTGCAGACTCTAGGATTACACAGTATCTGTTGTAGACTGCTAGTCAAACAAGAAAACAACAAAAGTAAAAGTGAAAGCAAAAATAAATTAGAAAAAAGCTTAAAAATATATACTGGATAAAAATTGCAGTTCTAGTGATGACCTTCAATTTATCATTTTTCATGTCCCTAAGGGTTAATCTATCCTGGTGAGGAAATGAAGAAATGCAGAGTTAAACAAATGCACACTTATTCCAAATGAGGCCTGCAGTATTTGTTCCTGTGCAAAACCAGAAGCACTTCTGTGATACATTGTGACATAATTTAAAGCAAACATGTTTAGCTTTGCATAAACAATCAAACTCGGAGAACAATCCTCTTTCCTATGAGGGAGGAACTTCCCTCTGATTTCCCCTACACTTGCAGGAATACTGTTATTTTACAGTGGGGGAAATTGTTTTCTCACTGAATTGCAGTAATTTTTCATGCTCCTGATGATTGTCAGGGTCTTTTTCCATTCGCCTTGCAACATTTCCTTATCAAAGCAACTTTGTAAAATGGTTACTCATTTGGCTTTATATCAAAAGCAGCGTAAGGTTCCTCTTGTATCAAGGGCTAATCTCAAGGCTGTGTGCTTAACTCACTTGGTTCCCAGCATAGTTCAGCCTGGCATGAGGTAGCAGAGTGCGACCCAGCTGCAAACGGAGCCTCATGTATGACATGCCCCCGCAGTCCTAGGGGGAATGACTACTGGCATAGTTTGGGGTGGGGGGTTCCCATGTCACAGCTAAGGTCACACTGATGTTGTGGGCATGCTTTACAGCATGTTTTTACTTTTGCTCCTCTGGCTAGCCTTTTGACTCTGCAGAGACCTTTAATTCCTGGTCCCACTCTGCTCACTGTCAATCTCTGCATCCCTGGGGGTCATTTCCATCCATGGGAACATTGGTTGTGACAGTAGATTTCCCCGAGGGGGGTGGTACAGGGTAGATCTTGACAGAAAGGCATAGTTCTGTCCTTCAAAAATGCAGCCAAATTGAGGCAGTTTGAGGTTATGGAGAGCTATTTCATAAGGAGTCAACTCTCTCTCTCCACTTGCCCCTTCAATGTGGCCTCAAGAGTAAAAGGATGTTTCACCCCTTGCTCGAAAAGGTCAGTGTTGCGGGACCCCGATGATATAGGTGAGCGAGTGAGGGTTGATGAAGAGCCAGGATGTGCGTTAGACATCCTCTGATGTTCAGGAATTCCCTCATTAAAGAGGGTCATGTTGATGGTCAATAGGAATCAGCCGGCGGAATAAACAGGGGTGGCTCCTCCTGCATTTTCAAATAAACACACTTTTCATTTACTCAACATGGAAATGGTGCTCACAAATATGTACGTTTTAACTGTGCCACTTCCTTTGGATTAGGACAAAAAAAAAGTGCAGGTTTCCCTTTGATTGACGGGGCGAAAATTCCATGTTTTACACCTATCCATATAAGCCACCTCTCATTTTACTTCAGTTTGTCATAAAAAGTGATGAATATGAAAATGCCATGAAACTGATATAGCATTAAGCAATCTGAGCAAAGCGTAAAATTAGTAAATTTGTTCCAGTCAGCCCATAGCTGAGTGCTCTGGACAATATTCTTCCTAATAGCCTGAATTGCAACAATTAGAGAGACTATTAACATATTTGTTCAGTGTATGGTTCAATGCTGGGGCCACATCAGGGCCCTGATTTTGTTGTTGTTTTTTTCCCTTTCCTGGCTCTCCCCTTTCTCATGTCTGACAAATCGTTTCCAGCTAATTTACGATGGTCAAACTGTGTGGGAGAACAATACCTCATGGACGTAACACGGCGCAAGCTCTACCACATGTCCTGGAGAAGAGCGAGGTGCTTGCAGGAAACACTTGCTGAGATAACAAGATAGTAAGGAAAGCAGGGCCACTGAAAGGCCATGCAGGGGACCGCAAAGACCTAGAGGAGGGGGCCTGACAATGGAGATAAATGTCAATGGTGAGGGGTTCACTAAAGCTGAGCATCTTATGAAAATATTGTCACATGCTCTCTTCTTTGGTTCTAAGAAAAATGTTACAGCATTTATCCTCCTGTAGAGCAAACTGCTTCACTGGGTCAAAACTTACTAGACTGGCACATGAAATTATGAACATTGTCTCTACACTTATGATCCACTCGGCTGACTATCAGAGACTGTGACGTCAGACCAGCTAAAGCCTTGCCAGGACAAATACTGTAGATCTCCACCAACATGAAGGGACAGCTTTAGGCTACCAAGCTTGGAGCCACTGCCATATGGGCATTTGTACACACAGTCACAGAACGTGCACACAATGCTCAGCCCTCCCTCCTGGTCACAATAGACATTTTATGAAACTGTTTAGATGTGCATCTGCAGAGGCTGATTATATGTATTTAGCCCAGATAATCATTTCTGGACCTCATGTGCACTGTAATTACAGACAGCACCTGTGTCTGGCCCACCTGCTGTGATTACTCCGAACGCCAAGCAGCAATTTAACCATAATTATATCAACAGAGGAATAGGAAACATTCAGCAGCAGGACAACTCAGTAACTTTACTATTAAAAATGCTGCTGCGTTTTCATCTAGAGAGGAAAAGCGCTGTCTCAACAGAATTCCTGGAATAATGAACTACCAGAAATAAGCACGTGAAGATGTTTAAAAACCCTGACCCCCCCCAGGCAGATCGGTGCTTAAATCTTCACAGCTGGGTTAAGGTTGAGCAATACAGGTGACACGGAGGACAGCAGGATCAAGGTTATCAGTCAGGCTAATTGATGAGCCTACTTGTTTTCACTGTGACCAAGTATAGACAAGAGGAGGAAAAGGAAGGCAGTCTTCAAGGCTGCTATGTTTGTGTGGTGAGGACAGAGGTGAGGGGTCAGGCTCAGCTTAGAGTTTTTAGCCTATTAAACTAATCTATTTGCCAATAAGCTGCAGGGTGGCGAAGGGTTGGGCTTTTCTCAGTACAGTCATTCTGGTGGGAAAGGAGAAACAAGAAAGTGGCAAGCCCTCTTAAGATCAATGAATGTGGTGGAAAAAGGAGTGGTCCAGGGCGGCCAATAGGGGCTGGGCCACGGGGAGCTGCTGGGAGATAACGTAAACAAGGAAACCACCTGATGTGAGCAGGGTCAGATAAATGCTCAGCTCTCCATGCAGGCAGGTGCTTCCTGAGTCCTGCTCTCTCAATCAGTTAAGCCTTTCTGCCTTTCTCGCTCACTTTCCTCATTCTTTTCTGTTTTCTCAATTTGTTGCAGAGTTTTACTGAAGCACAGTAAAGGCCCATGATAGCAAGGTTTTAGATCAACCCACAATCTAAAGCCTGTTTTGTTTTTTTTCGCACAGGAGCCAAAAGCAAACATTGTGGGACAGTAAAAAGCAGAGTGCTCTGAGATTCACTGAAGTCATGACAATCATACAGGCAGTAAAGATAAGACCAGCTTGCTGTTTGTCACTAAGACAGCATAATGTGTATAATGGTAGGCACATTTAACCGGGGCCTGTGTCTGCAGATAAAGGACGTTTACCTTTGAAAGGGGCAGTCAGGTGATTGCTGGAGATTGCAGAGACAATCTACCAGTTAAACCTACACAACCTGCACAGACTGACAATACTTCCAGAGCTCACCTCTCTTTCTGCGCTTTATCCTTCTCTTTCTCTCTTTTTCGCTTTGCTGGTTGGTCTGGGATTGTTTTGCGCTGTCCAATGAGGAAGGAAGTCGGTGTGAGAAAGTGCCTGTTTTTTTGGGACCAACAGGAATTGGCCTCATCACAAGCGGTTCCTTTTTTTGCCGGTGGAACAATGCACTGGCGTCACACCCCTCAACTGGACCTCGGCATTTCACATGGAAAAATGTTCCCAGAATTCCGCTCCCAGGCTTGGTGTAAGGCTGAGGATGGGGTGAGGGTGAGAGGGCGGGAGGTGCAGGCCGAAGGGTAATGGCTGTTAGTGGAGCGGGTGACACAAAGTGACCAATGGACGCTTGTCACCAACACAACTGGGGAAACAAAAGTACTACTTTCAAATTTTGGTATGAGCACATTAAAATTTCTTATTACTTTCAAATCTTAAAAATAACAGTCATTACTGAAGTCTTCTTGCACTAAATTTTTCATGGTTCACACTCAAGCATCAGAGCTTCACATCTTCAAATGAAGCCCAGCACAAAATCATGAAAGCTCACGATTTCCTCCATTTTCCTCCTTATGTCACACCTGATCTAACTGTGTAGCATCAACTGAGCATCTGACCACACAGATGAAAGGCTCAGTGAGTCGTATTGTGTGACAGGTCAGCTGATTGCTCCTTGTGGGGTTACATAAGCTTCTCTTCGCACTGTTTGTAATTACTGTGAGAGGGTACATGCTGCTGCTCTCTCAGACCTTATCAGCTCCAACACATTATACAAGCATTTTAAGGCACAAATTCATTGTGTGCATTACAGCATATAAGCAATGTAATTTATGAACAGACAGAGTATTATAGTTTGATTCAGTTTTGGTCAATTTTGGAAAATATTTGTCTCATACTAACCAATGGAGGGTTATGCATTTCACTCACTGCAACAGTGATTAAAAAAAGGGAAAAAGAGCCACTACCAAGACTGGCACAGCTTAGAAAAAGTTTTTATATGATTTCCTTTGCAGATGATGAATATTAACTATTTTCTTAATTGTGAAACACTGTATATAAGGATAAACTATGTACACACTTAAACACAGTAGTAAATCTGGGGTACACAGTTGGCATTGTGGTATTTTGTTCACCTCCTACACCACAGAGCTGCAAGATAAACAAATTACTGCACAAATGTGCTAGTTCTGCAACTATACTATCAGTGCCATTCATCATTCTGACTAATAAATCATTGTGGAGAGTATGAGAACACCGACTCTGAACAGAAAGATTAATTTGCATGGCACTGTAAATGATTCATCTAAAACCATTAGAAATGTCCCAGGGTTCAAAGAAACCATCACAAATCCATATGTGTGCTTTTGAGAAAGGCATCGCTCTGTTACTATGCCATTAGACAGCAATGAGGAATCGCTACTTTTACACGCTTGTTTTGTATATTTTTTCCACATAAGGGAGAAATTGGTTCATTTTTGAAATGAGGTTATATTAAAAGTATGACATCTGGGCTATGAGTACAGTCTGGAAGGCACAGAGTTCTTGAGAGATGTCAAATATTGGATGGCGACATGAAAATTGGCTATGAGAGTGAAATCAGAGGAGTATGAACTGGTGGCACTTGGGACTCATGGGGTCAAGCTGGAACAACACTCCACGGCCATTAGGCCTGGCAACGAGGGAGCTCCTCCTGGGCTACAAGGCTGACTTTAAAAATGAGGTCGAATGCATCACTGCGGCAGCCCATTTAGGCCCTGTGAGAACATATTCATCACTGTAAACATGAAATCTTTTTACACAGTCTCATCGGAGAAGATCCAACCTCAATGAGCCTTTACTAGACAAACAGGCTGCACACAGACTCCTCACCACCACGCTCCCACTGAGAGGATTAATCAAACGGCACCCAGTCAGCCCCTGCTGTCTCATTGTGAGGCTGGGTAAGCATGGACAGAGGCCTAAATGATGTCAAACATGGCATGACGCCCACTGTCCACAGGAACACAAACTGGACGTGCAAATGTATACATCTCCAATCTGTGCGGCGCACGGCTGTTAATATCACGACCAGGCCTTAAGTTGACATGGATAACAATCACTTCACACAAAAGGGTTTGCATCTGTTGTTTGTCCTGCAGAGTGGAGATGGGTTTGTGTGTATGTACACAGTGAAGCAGTTATGAGGTCAACTACAGTTCAGTTAACTAAATGGAATCCAAACAAAAGGTCACATTTCACTGACGACCGCCGATGATTCTTGGTAGGGCAAAATAAGTTATACGGGCCTCACACAGGTAAAGATAAAAGGATTTCTGAGAGTCCTGACCCTCGCTGAGCCTTTCACCTAATAAGACACATGCCCCCGTGTACTGCCCTCAAACATAACACTCCCACACACAATGCCAGTAGAACCAATTCCCAAGAATCTCTCTTCATGAAATCGGAAGGTAGGAAGCTACTTCTGCAAAAGGGAAAAGGGCAACTAGGAATATCAAATTGTAAAAGGAAAAAATATCGGACCCTCCTAAAATATTTCTAGGTCTCTCTGTGTAAACAAACAATAATACAGAGTAGTGTACTGTAGAGGTCATGTGCCTCCGACTCAGGAAGTGCAGGAAGAACAGCAGATAAGAGATCGTTAAGTCTCTGGATAATTAAACCAGAACCACAGGCCCTTATCAACCAGATCACTTCATCTAACAGCGTAGCATGCCAAGGTGAAATTACTAGATGCTAATCACTGATGGTGTTCAGTGATTGCGGTGACACTGAGGCCAAAACCCTTTTAACTTTGAAGATTAATATTGGCTATTATTTTGATGGAAACGTCCCAATTCTCAAAGCAACTTCAGTAAAAAGCCCTAATGGGTGCCATTTCAAACTCATGTGGTGCATCTGTGCTGTCAAATCCACACAGACCCCCGCTGCGAAGTACATAAAGTAAATGCACCTGTTCACACCTCCTGCTAACTGGTAGATTAGAGTGTGAATTGCAGTCAAGCGATTCATAGTCCCAGGCTGGTCTTCCTTATTGTTTAAGTAGTGTGGCTTTAACAACCCTCTTCACACCAGCACGCTCTTCCCTCACCTCCATTTATCTCTTTCCTTTTCCTGCTGTGCAGTTTTGTCTTGCGTAAAGCAATGATGCTTTGACTCTGGCAGGGGAGGATTTCCTCAAGGCTACAGTAGCTTCTTCCACACAGACACACACACATACACAATTAGCCTTGCACTTCTAATCACTCAAGAACTACTTGGACACAAAAACATGTTTGGCTTTCATGTGCTGTGCCTGGGAGTGTCCTTCACATATTTATTTTCTGTGCAAGAGCGACACAAACAGCAGCAACTGCAAGACAATAACAAAAAGAGACTATAAAGGGAAATGCATCTGCTAAAATGTAGCGGGATATGACATTGTTCTGTTAAAGTGACAGATGTGGTGATGTCCGACGTCCTTGCTGACAGTCTATGAGTCAAAGGTGGAGCTGTTCTGTTCACTTGGATCAATACTGAGCATTGAGGGGGTGTTTGGAATAATCACACACCCTTCCTGGTGGGAGGGAGAAATGTGCTATGCTGTCTCTGGGCATACTGGCACACAGTCACCCTGATCTGATTTATGCACTTCAACCTGAGTAGGAAAAGGTGTGCTAAATTACACTGCAAGCACAAATGATGTCATGGTGCTGCCACCAACCAGACGTCTTTTCAGCAGCCCCAAATCTTTCGGTGCAGTGACACTGACATGCTTCATGACATAGTGTCAGTGACCAAAGTGTGTTGTTGGTTGCGTTGTAAGGGTGGAGGAGTGCTGACATGGCTGTGTTTTGTCAATAGTTTAGAAAGAGGGTGGCTGGAAAGTTCCACAACAGCCCGGGGCTTCTTATTAAACAGGCAACCACAATGTCAGGGGCTTTGAACTGAAGCTGAAAGCTGAAATTGAGCGAAAACAGACATAACAGCTTGAAAACATATGCAGAAGCCGATCACAAATCACTTCTAGGTATAAAAAGTGACACATTAAATCAGATTAATTTAATTTGAAGTTGTGCTTTTAATCAACTGGTAATGTTAAAACAATTTATCGCAGCTTGCTTTGGAAATGCACAATCATGTTTTCTCCTTCACAGTGGGAATTCCAGCATGTAATCCTTGGCTTAAGCACATGAAATCTTTCTGAAAATTCTGTGGCCCTACAACCCCCTACACTCACACTAATAGTAGAACAGTCTTGGTTCAAACGAATACTTCTCTTAAACTATTTAAGAGTATTTTCTATATCTGTATGAAGACGGCACGGTGCTGTGAGAGAATGAATCACCCCTTGTCTTTCTAATTGCAACAGCAGGTGATTTCTCCTCCCAGGGAGACATGCTTAGATGCCTCAGATCTATTGGCAGCGCACATCAAAAGCCCCATTGATTGGCCGGACAGATTGGGGCATAGAGATCAAATGCGCTGTAAAGAAGTGTTAAACTGCTGCACATTAAACAGGGCAGATTTCTGAACTAAAAGGGGCCATCTGTTAGCACTGTAGCTAATTTCCTATTGCATTTGCCCAGATTGTTGATTCTATTGGAAGACTGACCAGAGAAGGCCCAGTTCAGGCCTGCAGGACAGTGACACTGGAGCTTAGATTAAGGCGACAAAGTAGTGAGATCAGTCTTTATGCTGAAAAGATAGACGATAAAATCCAGCACACAATCAAACAGCACTTGATGTTTTCTTATGCTGGTTAGGCTTTATCAGGTGACTTTTCATCTGTGTCATAAGGTTCATTGTTTACTTACACTCCAGAGCAAATTAACGGTAAATACATATTGCCATTTCCCAGAGGGCAACTTAATCAAAAAAGGTCTTTGATCCTGGCTATGTTTATGAGGGACACAATAATGTTCATGTGTTTTGGAAATAAGTATCAGCAGTATGTTGGTGTGACTGCTGTCAGACATTCTACGCAAGTGTGTTCTGAGTCATTTGCTAACATTTAAAATAGCACATGCCCAATTGGATTATTAGTTTGATTGATGAGATTTCAAACATCTTCCTAAGATCCATAACTTATGAGCAAGCATTCCTGGGAACAAACATTAGCCTGCCAAAGAACCAAACAACTGCATCAGACAGTTTCTCATAAATAGCAACTTTCCTAATAAGTCCGAGTCTAAACGCACTTTCATACTCTTCATTTCCCAATCAAAATGTTATTTTTAGGATTTGGATGCCAGCTGAAAAGACATAGAACAATCAGAATTCAGCTTTACAAAACGCTGTCACAAAGAAAAATGATGTTCTATACAAGACTGCAGATGGAATTGCGGTGAGGCTGATGTCTGTTTCCACGGCTGTGTTTATTCTAGAGCAACACAGCAGAAAAGAGCTTGTTTTAATATTGTTTGCATTGGCCAAGAGTAAATAAGCCACACAGCTAAGAACTAAAATGCTCTATTAATTCAGGCCAGGATTTCTGTCTATTTCCATAATAATGATATAAAAAGACTAATAAAATCACAGAAGATTAGTATGTAAATATTAAGAAAGCCTGGTGAGTGCATCACCAGAAAGACGCTTGTCCAATGTTTTCCTTCATGCTGCACGAAGAAGTTCCAATCCAAGCATCACTGCTTGTTTAGCACAGTCCAATTCCTTAACAAGGAATTGAAACCTGAGCTACAGAGAAACCTTAACCACAGTCCATCAAATATTAAAGTGTATGGATGTTTTGACGTGTATGAAGGGAAGACAGGAGCGCCATTACACTATACCCTTCTTCCTACACTAAGAGATTAATGAGCCTCTAGAGTCTTTGGCAGCCATATAAACTATTGAGATGGCACACAGATAAGTGAATTTAGGTCATTTTTAGACATAAAACAGAACCAGAATGCATGATTGTACAAGGTTGCATTGATCCACCACAGGATCTGTGTAATACAGTCAATGGTGGGAACGCCAAATACTTCAATACAGCAGAGGTATGAGATGTCCGGGCCTCTTACTCACACTGCTCTACACTCAATAGTCCATTGTCTCTGCCCTACTGTGGAACCTCAAACCTATAAGTCAAAGGTGGGGGGTTAGAGATGAAGTCATCTAGGCAGGAGCACTGTTCTGCCATGCACCTTCATGGCTAGGGAACAGTTCTTAAATCCTGTTCCCTCACTGTAAATCCTCCCAGACAAGTTGGCCTGCTGCAGGGGTGATAAAGGTAACAATGCCTGAGCACAGCATGACTTTTCATGTGATAAAAATGCACATGGCATTTCAATTTATTTACACAGCAAGCTTCATATACTCTTTTGAGTTCATTTTTCCTTTCCCTCTTGGAACAATTATGCAAACACTTGAAAGGAGAAGTGTGTTTTTTCTATCGGTTACAGTGGATGTTAGTTCAACAAACACTGTTATGCCACATATAGGATACAATCTCTACTTTAAGAATACAAATGTCCTTTCAATTGCTGGCATTGTAACTTGTGGGGTAAAATAAGGAGCCTGGACATGTTGATGCTTGTGCTTGTTATAGGATTTCATTAAACATAATAAACAACTGTAAGTAACATATATGGGCTCTTTTCCTGTGTGCACACGTGTGCATTTCTGTCCTCATATAAACTATCCAAATGATAACAATCCAATTATAGAAATCATAAAAAGTCTATTTTGGAACTGAACTGTAGACATTTTCCAAGAAACACAATTACATTCATATTAATGTCAAAGCTTTAGAGTAAGTCTTGGATTGTCTTTTATTTGGTTACGCGCCATTTCCTTTGCTAAAACACGGGTTTCTCCGCTGACTTATGTGGGACACAACGTGTTTACAATGTGAATCCATTATCATGCATGGCGCTATCTCCCGCTCCATCTCCTAAAATAAACACAAGGGACAAAAAATGAAGCCTGGGAGGTCAGATGTCTGGGAGGCAAAAGATGCACGGAGAAGCTCAAAGACGCACATTTAGTGAACCCTGAAAAAAATTGTTGATTTTATTACACCTGACTTTGCCTACGATAATTTTGTGAGAGTTTGTGTTTCTCATAGTCACCAGTGGATCTACTGACTTTTCCTGTATCATCTCTACATGTACAATATTAGGCTACTACAATATGGTCTTGGATATACCTTTGTTTATTTTGTTTGAGGGATGAGCAATCTGCGTAAAAAGCGCACAAACGTGCCATTTTTCCGGATCTCAAAGGACGATCTCCTCCAAATTCATAATGACGCTCAAAGCAAAAAGAAGGTGGAGGGGAGAGTGGGCGGTGTTTACTGGCTGACATTGTCTGTAATGACACTACACCGTGGTATATAAACTGGGAGGGACGTCAAACATCCTTCACTGGGAGTCACTATGCGCTGATGCTCCGCCACATGCTCGCATCACTGTTGGCAACACAAGGCTCGCATCAGCAAAGCAAACTCAAACCACATCTGACCGGCACGATGGATGGGCAACATAAAGACCGCAGAATGACTCACTTGTGGATATTGACGTTACTGATATTTGTCTAACCTCTAGCACTGGATAATTCGGTCTTTTCCAAACTTTTTCTTCTGGATACGGATTGTGGAGCTGGATCTTGTCCTACAGGCTTTGGAAGAAGGATTATATTTATTCTGATCACTTTATTCATCATCACTCCACTTGGAATAGGAGCGTTTTGTGGGAGGACAAACTGATTTTTTAAGGATACGCACATAAAACTCTAAAGGATGGCCGTTTGGTTCACCTCTATCCTTGCAATAGTTATAACATTATTTACTCAGGTATATATTTTAAAAAGGAATCTTTGTAATAGAAAAAAATATTCTGAGAAAAATGTTGCGTTCTTCTTCTGTGCTCACTGTTTATGTCCTTTTAGGTTTTGGGATCAGGTGTGTTCGAGATAGATCTCCATCATTTTCAGAATACTAAAGGTTTGCTGGCAAATGGACTCAGTTGCAGCATGGCAGGCTGCAGGACTTATTTCAAGGTTTGTTTGAAGAACTTCCAGACGGAGGTGTCCCCTGGAAAGTGTATATTTGGCAAAGCAGCCACACCTGTTCTGGGCACAGACTCCTTCAGCATCCAGCAGGACACCAGGCTGCGTCTGCCGCTCAACTTCACCTGGCCGGTAAGAGCACCGGACACAGCTGATTTCTCATATATACAACAAATTGTACACATCAAATTTAATATGATATCACTTAACTTTTTTTAAGAAATAGATTGTATTTTGGGGAAAAAATCTGACTAAATCTCTAACGTTGGGAAACATTTTGGATAAAATCACTTGTCAGATATGGTCTGCAACAAAGTAGTGCGAAATCCTTTACTTGCACTGATAAATATTGATGTCATATATATTTTAAATATTCGTTGTTGTTGACTTTTTTTTTTACATTAAAATAAATCAGTTATTTTAAGCTGTATAATGCATTCTTGTGTTGTCTAGTCTGTGCGTAAAGAAAGCAAATCGTGCGTAAACGCTCCCACCCATTCTGTGTTTTGGATTATTTCTAGGGAATTAAGTACAATTGCTCCTTTAGAATGATGGAAGTCTTTTAAAGTGCTCTACACCACTTTTTGAGTTAATCAAAGAAATATATTGACTATCTAAACATGTCCTTCATGCAACTTCAGCATATTTTTGGTGACGTTTATCTCCTAATTTGTCCCCACAGGGTGCTTTCTCATTAGTGATAGAAGCCTGGTATTCTCCTGCAGCGGAGCAGCCTGGAGGTGAGGAGATGCAAACCGTTTGTCCACCACTGGAGGGAGACATAGCGCATGTAGCCTGCATGACTTATTATCTATCACACACTGTAATCAGTAACCCTCGATGAACGGACGAAGTGCTGGCAAATGCATCTGGCTTTTCCAGCGTCATGGATTCGTGTTTGTTTAGGATGCCTTATGAGTCACACGACAATCTTTTACAATCAAAATCTCTCCAACACAATTGCACTTCCCTTGTTTTATTTTTGGCATGCATGGGAAAGTGTACATGGCTCAAGTGAGAATATGAAGCCTTGCCAAAAAAAAAAAAAAAAAAAAAATCCCATGACAGCCTTTTCCTGGATTTTACACCTTTTTTGTTAAGTCCTTCACAACAAAGTGAAATAATGGTCACACATGTGAAGGAGAGAGGAAATATCAGATTGTGTATTGTCTCAAAAGAATAATTGCTAGATTTATTAACTACAGCAGAACTTGGTGCACATTTCAAACAGTGGCTCTCTTTTCCCCCCCTTCACAGATACCACCAACCCCGAATTCTTGATTAGCTCTTTTGCCATTCAAAGACAGTTGGGAATAGGGCCTGAGTGGTTCCAGGATGTGCAGAGCGGGACGCAGACGGAGCTAAGGTACTCATACCGGTTCATCTGCAATGACAATTACTACGGGGACACTTGTTCCAAAATATGCACTCCGAGAGACGACCATTTTGGCCACTACACCTGCAAGCCTGACGGGCAAATAGCCTGTCTGCCGGGATGGAAGGGAGAATACTGCCAAGAACGTAAGCACGAGTAAAAGACACTATATGGACACTTTTGTTTGTTTGTGATAGAAAACGTCAGACTTTAAGTAGCCCACTTAAGATACTACGCAGAAAGTGAGGGGTGTTTGTGTGCAGTTTTGAACAGGACTTGAGTTGCCTACCTTTGTTTTTCCTTTAAACGCCATTTTTTCCAGGAAGTAATGCTGCTCTTGGGGCCTTTGATATAGCTACAATATCATTATGGCCTTTTTTTGAAAAAAAAACAAAACAACATTTTTGAATTTAAAAAAAAAATGTTTAATGACCAAAATTACCTGTTACACGACCACAGGTGTGTGTTTTCGGGTGTGACGCAGCTGAATTGACGGTGTTTCGTGGAGGCGGAAATGTGACCACCGACAGCCGGGTGTTACTTTTCTCGATGGGCGCGTGCGGTTTTAATCCGGGGCGGTGGTCGCCGAGCAGCACGCGCCGGGGTTAATCGCGGCATTATCGCCCGCCACGCGCTGCTAAATTGCGGGCTCTATTGTTAAAGGCGGTGCAGGGCAGCAGCTGCAACCGGGGCTCGAACCGGCCACCGGCAAACAATGGGGGCAGCTGTCGTGTTTTTTTCTTTTCTGAGAACAAGCATCTGCTCAGCTCCCAACCCACTCCGTGTAAAACCCCATGCAGAATCGATGTCACATTTACAGCACACTACAGGCAAAGCAGCAAATGGATTTTTTTTTTCCATTTCAACGGTCAGACCACAGGTTTTATTGTGAAAAGAATACAATTTAAAGGCGATTAAAGCCTTATTAACAGATTTTAACACTGAATTATTTGAAGCTTGTTCAACTCAAAAGTGTGTTAGCTATTTCGACTTAGTTTAAATAAGTACTCCAGTGTTAAACCTAAAATTAGCTGAGTTTATTCAGCTTATGATAATAAATTGAATAAAGTGCAGTCTCATTACATACAGACTTGCTCTTCTTTTACATTTTTTCATTTAAGAACTTTAGTTTTTGATTTGGCATGATTAACTTTAAAATGTACTAAATAAAACTATTCCATTCATTAGCTAGCATGTGCTCCAAATTACTCTGTTTTAAAATATATTAAAGTTAGAGACTGAATTCGATAATGGTTTGCACCGTTTTCATGTTTATGGGAACAAACAACCAGGACTTAGAACACCTTAAATGACAAATAGAAGTTTTCATTGTGAATGGGAATGAATGAGTCTCAGGGGAGTTTTAATTCAGACAATGCATGCTTGGAAATCTGCTAGCGTTCTAGTTTTGTTTCTTTAAAACTTTGATTTAATGACTTGATTGAATCCTCAGCTGCAGATTAATTGAACTCATCATTTTAAGTCAAAAGACCTTGAAATTTTCACAACATTTGCAATGTATAGATGCCAAACTAGACTTATTAAACTTTAAATATCCTTATGTTTTTCTTTGCAGCGATCTGTCTTGAAGGATGCAATGAAAGGAATGGAAACTGCACATTACCTGGAGAGTGCAAGTGAGTATTATGTACTTATCGTCTATATACAACGATCTAATTAGATGTTCAGTACTGCTCACTGGCATGCAGGGCATGCACAAATCTGCCTAAGCACTAAGACCAATATTTACAGAGCTTTCCAGACATATTAATTTGTTATGAGCTTGTTTTTCCTATTGGGGTTGATTGATTATTGGTCTGGCCAATTATCTGTAATGATATTCACTATTTTTTCAATTCTTTGTATTGATTCCCAATGGAAGAAAATTTATCCAATTTTGTGAACCACTACTTTAGCTCTGATCTTTATCTAAAGTCACTGTGTGGTCTTGAGAAATAAACCTGTCTGATTGGTTATACATCACAAATAACAGCTTATCAGCACTAAAGGATTAAAGTTGGAAAGGTCACTTTTAATAAATATGTGCTAAACGTAAATAAAGGCTTGCTGGGATTTATGCTATTCAAATTATTTGATAGTACTAACTCTGAAAATTGTATATCAGTCAACCTTTACTTTCTTTTTAAAATATTCTCATGTCGTACTAGATGAAAATGTGTACAATGTAAAAATTTTTCTCTCTCAAGACTGTTGTTTGTGACAGAACAGAACATGAGTGGGAATTTGTGTGTGAGCCAACGGTCATGTTTTATGTGTGAACAGATGCAGAGAAGGCTGGCAGGGACTCTTTTGTGATGTGTGTAAACTCCATCCGTCCTGTAAACATGGTACCTGTGCAGAGCCTTGGCAGTGCTCCTGCAAAGAAGGCTGGGGAGGCATCTTCTGTGACCAAGGTGTGCAACTATGTCCGTCTCTAAAAGAGTAATGCAACATATGGGAACTGAATGAAATCCTGGAGTGCTGGTGCCTCTTTTTTGGTTCCTCCAGTGAGAGTTTCAATCTTTTGTTTACAGATCTGAACTACTGCACCCATCACAAACCCTGTGCCAACGGGGCCACGTGCTTGAACACAGGCCAGGGCAGCTACACCTGCACCTGCCTGCCAGGCTTCACCGGGGTTAACTGTGACTCGGAGGTCAGAGAGTGTGACAACCAGCCCTGCCACAACGGAGGCCGCTGCCTGGTGAGTCCGGAAGTCTCTCTCTCTCCTTTCCCACAACACAGGCTTTCCTGTTTTTGTTTTTGCCTAAGTCTATCTGCTGGTCCAGGAGGATGCTATCGATTGTCAAGTCAGTAGATGACCCAGTTCACAGACTAAGTACTGTAAATAGACTTCAGACTGAGAATAATGGGGTTCGTTGGGGCAGTCATGAACAGGATACGATAAAAACCATCTGACACAGCTTGTTGATAAACTTTATATCTTTTCCCCTGCAGGACTCTGAGAATGGGTATAGGTGTGTGTGCCCACAGGGGTTTGAAGGGCCACACTGCGAGCACAGGATCCCGCTTTGTGTGGACACGTCGTGCTTTCATGGCGGCAAGTGCAGAGAGAGGGATAACGGGCAGAGTTACATATGCGAGTGTCCAGCAGGATACACTGGACTCAACTGTGAGAAGAAAGTGGACAAGTGTACCTCGCTGCAATGCACCAACGGTAATACATCAGTCTCGCTGCATCAACAATCATTTGACCCTTTCTGTATATCTGCATCCAAGCTAATCTATAATGCTGGTGTGTGTGTTTTGCACAGGTGGACATTGTGTGGTCCGCGGTAACCTCAGACTCTGCAGCTGTCCCTCAGGCTTCACAGGACTGCGCTGTGAGATCAACATCAATGAGTGTGCCAGGAACCCGTGTGCAAACGGCTCCACCTGCATCGACCGCATTAACTCCTACACCTGCACCTGCCCTCCAGGGTACACCGGCCGCCACTGTGACAAGCCCACAGACCGCTGTGCCTCTCAGCCCTGCCTCAACGGCGGGACCTGCACGACAGGAGCCAAAGGCCAGCCTACCTGCAATTGCCCTGCTCATTACAGCGGCCCCCAGTGCCAGTTGAACAATGAACCTTTATCCAACACCCCCAGCCCCAACATAGCCAGCGACAAGCTGAACCTGGCAGCCATCTGCTTGGGCGTAGGCCTGGTGGCTGTTCTGGTGCTCCTCTGCATGGCAGTGGTGGTTATACGTCACATCAAGAAGCAGAGGAATACGGAGCAGGACTCAGAGACCATGAACAACCTCTCCAAGGCTGACTTTCAGAAAGAGAACCTCATCTCTACCGTCGAGCTCAAGAATACAAATAAAAAGATCGATTTGGAGGTGGACTGTCCCAGGGAAAAGTCAAACCACAAATATATCAACCACTACCAGCTGGACTATAAAACCTCTGCGGGGTACAAGGACGAACTGTCCCTTCTGGACAAAGATGAAAACTGTGAAAAGATACTAGAAGACAAAAGGCATTTGAGTAGAATGTACAGGTCAGTATACAAAGACCAGTCTAGATAGATCTGAATATCACACCATGTGATTGACATGAGATGTTCTTGTTGTGCTCAGTAACTGATATGATGCATCTTTTCTTTACAGTGAAAGGCCAGAGTGTAAAATATCCACAATATGTTCTTCCAGAGATTCAATGTACCAGTCTGTCTTTGTAATAGCAGAGGAGAAAAACGAATGCATCATCGCAACTGAGGTAAGCTTTTGAATCTTTTTTCATGTTCTTATAAATCTGATCTGCTTATATCACGGAATATAAACCAACAGTTATTGATATTTGTCATAATTTCTGAGATTGTCACTGAGTTTTATTTGATCATTTCCCAGGTATAATAAATGGAAGACATCATTCATTATCAACATTGGATTTCTTGTGGACTGTTTACAAGTGTGGAGAGACTGGGATTTATTTAAATGCAAGTTGCTGCTCTTGAAAACTTGATAACTGGATGGAGCTTGTGTGCTCTCCGAATGCAATAGAACTGAAGCTACTAATCCATGCGAGAATGTAACGACTGAGAAAAGACAGTGGGAAACAATGAGCAGAAATTGTCTCAAGGATGCGATGCGCCTTGAATGTTTTCGACTCAGACCCTCGTCTGCTCCATCCAAGTTCATCCGAGGGCAACAGGCCGAGATGTTTATGCCTGCTTGCTGATTAGGAGAAGAGGACTATCTTGATGGGCTCCTCTCTACGTTATTGCAGTAATCAGCAATCAAATGAATCAACTTACTGCCAACAAGACTGTGGAAGGAGCCAGCCTTTTCCATTTCGTGTCACCTGCGATGCGCTATGCAAACAAAAATCAGCATTGTGCTAAATCAAAAGGGAACTCAAAAACTACTGAAAACGGTTCATTTTTGAGGGATATTTAGGATTGTCAGTTTTGTGAATTGAATCCGTTTTTATAAAGAATGTATGCAGCCTAGATCACAAAGCCTTAGATATGTATTTAAGAAAAACATTGTGCCCTGCCTTACCTTGATTCCTTTGCACAGCAACATGGAGGTAACAATGAAAGATCAAAAAAATGCAATATGCTAAAGCGCCATGCAGGGAAACTCATGATAAGGCCTTGTTTTACTTTATGCAAGATCACCCTTAAATAAAGACAAAGAAATACATGAAGTGACTATCGTACCAAGGACGCCTTCAATGGAAATTACTGAACCAATAATGTTATTTTGTAAGATTAGTATTTCATTAGTAATTTAAGTATATGAAGCACTGATCTTTCTCTTTCTATGTTTTATAAGATTATTTTGTATATACTGTATATTTATATGTTGAGATTAGAAGTATGACTTGTACATCTGTTTTTGAGTTGATGCCCCAAAAAGGTGAATTTATTTTTAAAGTGTTTTTGGTGTTTTATTATTATTATTTTGTTATAAAAAAAAAACGAAGCAAGAAATACATATCTGGTACACTGTTTGTTTGTCAGTCTTCGATGGTTGAGTGTACATGTGGTTGAATAGAGATCGTAAATTAAACACCTAGAAACTTTATTTGTGTCAGCGGGCGTGAAAGTGGCTTCATTGTCTATAGATACAGTAATGTTTGGCCTGGTAGCATTTTTAATGATTCCATGTCTTATGTCCTTGACATCTGTGTCGGTGTGATGTGAACCCCATGTGCTAGCAATCATTCAGTGGACAGCATTGTAATTGGCAGTGGTGTAAGGGAATACTCAAACAAAAATATATATTTAAAACATCTGTATGTGACAATAAAGAGTCCTTGTGGTCTTTCTACGTAACTGTTTCTCTGAAAATGCTGCTGTTCCAGATCTCTGGGCCTGAGCAGGTGGACGTGTCACTGAGAAAATCTGCATATGCCCTTTCACTGCTGGAGTGTGAGCACAGCAAACAAGGGGCCCCACATCCAAGAACGCATGGACCACAACAAACCAGCACGTTGTAGCTCTTTATTCACTGGAAACTCCTCCAACCAATACCAAAGCATCAGGTTGCTGTTGAAGTCTCAAGACTAGAGCTACGGCTTTCTTAACCACTTGAGGGCAGCAGGTTTTGTGTAAAGTTTCAAGCAAGAACTTGTCTCCTCTTTCACCTGGTAGCTTCTGAGATATGCACAGCGAGGGACAGGCAGAGGACAAATGTCAGTCATTTATTACAGTTGGTGGCCTTCACGCAGGACACAATGATGCAGGACGCAGACACCTAATGAGCTTAAGAGAGCACAGATATAACAGTCCGGCTATTTATAGGTAATGTGATTACCTGCTGGACGCTCACTGACTCTGTGCTTTAGGACTGGCTGGCTGCAGTCGGTTTTCCTACGCTTAAAAAATGAAAAAGTGGTAGTAACTATTGGTGCATACCTTTAATTATTATGTAAAAAATAAAATGAGGTCAAATTTTATACCTAATAGTTGAGCATCTTCCAGGAGGATGCCAAAGCTGAAGCAAACTGTGTCTCACAGAGTTTTATTGCCTGCCACATCTTTACTACCAGTGTATCTTCACTGCTTTGTCTAACATAAGTGCTATAAAGGTCAAAAAGTAATCTTAAAAATAGGTGAATATATTTGAACTAAATATAGGCCTATATCCGGTGAAAAATTAGTTTGTATTTGAGGGAAAAAATGAAAGAAACAAAGTTTAAAATACAAAAACAAAACAAAAAACAAAGAATAAAGAAAAAAGCAGTATAATTGTTGAAAATGAGACAAAACAATCAAACAAACAAACAAACAAAAAAAACAAAACATTAACTGAATGTTTTCCCTTCCCAGTTTAGTCAGGACCCTTCTGCTTCCTGTAACAGCGGCTGATGTGTTTTCCAAGTCTCTGTGGCTCCCAAGATCGGTGTGAGGTATCACTGCTGGAGCGATTCTGATTGGTTTATCCGCCAGCTACGCCCGCCCCATCGGTGATTTCATTGGCCAACAGCGTGTCGCTCTGACTCCCCTGAAAACAAATACACGTGTTTGTACATCCAGAGACTGACGAGAAGCGGACAGTATCTATATTAATCTGAAGATATGACTGTAATTAGGCATTTTACGAGAAACTAATGATGACGTGGAACAAGGTTTTTACCTCCTGTAATTTATAAGTAGGATTCAGATGTCGAGGAATGCAGAGGACAGAAGCTACTTGTTGACACGAGCAGCAACTTCAACGTCTTTGTGTTTTTTTTTAAATACAACCAAGTGACTACAATGAAACCTCAGGACATCATAAAGGAAAAGAGCAGCCTGTGGGTATTTGGATATGGATCTTTAGTGTGGAAACCCGATTTTACATACAAAAGAAGCAAAATCGGCTACATTAAAGGATACAAAAGACGCTTCTGGCATGGAGATGATTTCTATCGAGGAGACAAGGAAAAGGTGAGATACATGAACCTCTGAGACATCAGTTTGTTGTGAAATCATGCTGTTCACCACCTGGATCTAATATTTACTGCTAAATTCATTAGCTTATTTATTAATTTTCATATTTATCATTCATTATTATTATTACAAGTTAAAGTTTTTGTTGTAGTATATGATGTTGTTATACTGTTAAGTTGTCTGAGTTCTCACAGTGTGTCTCTGCTTTCTCCAGCCAGGCAGAGTGGCAACACTAGTGGCAGATCGGGAGGTGAGTGTGTTTTTCTTTTCAAACTACCTAAACTGCATGCACAAATAAATTCATTCAGTTTTTTTTCATTCTCCAACCATTATCAGTGAATAAAATTGTAAATTTGTGATAAATAATGAGCATAGCAGTTATCCCAAAGAATCAGTCTTGCATAATTACTTCTGATATTTATCTGATCATGACCCACTTTATGATCTTATGCAATAACCTATCACTGCACTGTTATTATAGTGGGAGAAACTGGGTAACTGTATCATCCAGACTTTCCACCAGGGACAATTTTTATATTTTTCAACATGTTTATTATGACAACTAGAATGATTTTTTCTTAAATTTGTATGCCAAACAACAAAAAACAAAAGGACCATAACTAAGATTCAGTCTGGTCCACCATGATACTGTCCATATCACTTTTATTTATTACTTCTGTGCACATTTGCTTAGTCAGTGTATACACTGGTCTTGACATGTACCATGATAGAATCTATTTGCTCTTTTAAATCAAATTATGCACACAACTGTTTGTTTGACCCCTCCACCTCTTTTTTTCCCTGCAGGCTAGCACATGGGGAGTTGCCTATGAAGTGACCGACTCCCAGATTGAAGAGTCCCTCCAGTACCTGAACATGAGAGAGACTGTTCTGGGGGGTTACGTAACAGAGATGGTGGAGTTCATCCCTAAAGAGAAGGGTCAGGGTCCGCTGTTGGCCCTCGTCTACATCGCTACCTCTGACAACCCCATCTACCTCGGCCCGGCCTCGGACAAGGAGATCGCCGCCCAGATTGCCACCTGCAGCGGCAACACGGGCCACAACATTGAGTACCTGCTTCGCCTGGCGGAGTTCATGAGGCTCTGCTGTCCCGAGGTGGAGGATGAGCACCTGTTCTCAATCGAGGCGGCTCTTCTGAACATTTTTCGTGAGGGTGGAGGGATCAAACCTCCAGACCAAAAATCTCTGCTGCTGGGAGCCATATAAAAGACTGCACAAAGCACTCCATATCAGTCCATGAAAAATATTTATACTGATCGACACGTGTAAGTGTAAGGTATTTGTTGCTCATAGATGGAAAACTTGATTTGGTTTCCAGTAAAATTAACAAACCTTTAAGGAGTTTTTTTTTTAATCTCATCCTTCTACTTTTTATCTCAGAGACTTGAAATATGTTGATTTTTCACACTGTACCACAGACTGTATACAAACAGAGCCATGTGGTGCTTTAAAAAAATCACACTAATGAATTTGTAAATGTTTAAATCTTTGTAATCATTTTTAAATGTGTTTGAATAAAAACAGTGAGGAAAATGCTGTTCAGGATTTTGCTTGGCTGTTCTCTCCCAGACATCTCTTGTATAATTATGTTTGTGGCTGAATGCATGATACATATAGACCCTCTTGCCTAATGTTCCCACATCACGTGGCCAAGGAATGTTGACTCTGGCATATAGTGGAAGTGCTGACGTTTCCTTAGAGAGCTGCTAAATGCACAAGCCAAGGAGCTTTTAGACGTCTGTTGTGTTTTTACTGCTATATATGAATTCACTCTACAAAGTCCATACTCTGGATGTTTTGCGGCCTTAAGTATTCATGTCACAAGCAGCAGGCTGTAAAAACATTTTCTGTGTAATGTCAGGTTTGACAGGATTTTGAATGTTGTAAACTCAGCCGAGCACAGCGGTTGGTCCCCCCCTTTTAAAGTTCCTCTTTTGCAGCCAAGCATTCCTCCCACAACACACAAACCTTTACACTAAAATCTAGATGAACTTCCAACCATGTCATGGTGTCAGAGGTTACGCAGCAATGCACATGAAGCAAACCAAGTTAAAACAAGCAAAAATCATGCACGGCTTGCACAGTGTGATGTCCCATGGAGCTGGTGTGAGGAGTAATTTGTGTAGGGCTGGCTCTTACAGTATAGGCAGAGGGTATATGGGCTTAGCTGAGGTGGGGCTGCATATAGGGTTTCTCTCCTGTCTGTGGCATGATCACATTGCAGCAACATGTGCACATGCCACATTCCAGACTGAAAAGGAGTAGTTTCATCCATATATTTTCCTAGAAGCCAGCCTAGAACTGGGTCAAAGGTTTGAGACTATGAAAGCTAAAAAACAGAGTGCTGAAGCACACAGTTCAAGGGAAGCTCACATGGATAGAACATATACAGAATGTCCACTGATACGGGAACATCGTTATGTAACCGGAGCACTGTCTCTGGTGGTTGGCTTTGCAGAAGAAAGGAAAACTGATATATGAAGAAACTGTCAATGATTGCTGAAAGAGTTGAATATAGAACACCAGGATCCCCGAGCTTTGTTAGACACGGTGTTTTGTCTTCAGTAAAACTAATGTGATGATCACCCAGATAGGCGTTCCGACAGACAGCGGTGTGCCAACAACACAAATGCTTGTCTGTGTTTTCCAACAGCATGACATTCTAACATGTGGTACACCAACAAGTCCTGGTACTAGATGTCCTAAACAAAAATACCTGATGATTCAGATGTACTTTGTGCCTCCCAGTCCAGACCCTGGTTTTAATTTCACTTCAGCACCTTTGTTGTCTTATGACTCTTTAGTTTTGTTATGTGTTGACGTACATTCAGAGAACTTGTGATTTACTGTCAACATCAGCATTTCAGCCTCAAACACCTTTCACTTTCTAATGGCTGATTCTAATGTGTTTATGGCAGCTAAAATGAGTGTTTATTTGTTATGCTGCCCGAAAGCATCATGCTTTACAACTCACTCCGGTGCCTCTCATTAGAGCTACAACAATAAAGATAAGTCAGTCAATAAATGCCCCTTAGCACACTGTTAGAGCTCTTAGGTGAGGTGCAGAGGGAATATGAGACTCACAAAGGCATGTGCAAACATCTTCATATGTTTGAATATTTGCCATTCGTTTTGTATTCCCAGTATTTATAATCTAAAAGCTAGTCTAAAAAGCTTGTTTTATTAACCTGAAATTAGAAAACTCCCTATATGGACACACTGTGCTCCCTGAATCCCTCACCAATATTTTTCCCCTTCATGAGGTCACTCCAGGAAACGATGTCTATCATTATCTTTGGAACAGAACGCATGCTGACAATAAGGAAGATTCAAAATGCCATGAAGTGTAGGTTGAGGTCGTTTCCACCCAGAATAGCACTCAGACTTCCCCAAAAACATGATTTCCTACCGATGCTTTCTGGAGTCTCCGTCTGCTTGCTAATGTGTACCCAGTCTGAACCCTGACCCTTGACCGTGGTTTAATCCGTGCAGGGCTGAAGGTCACTCTGGAAGTGTGTTAAAGAGAAAGTGATTGGGCCGCTAATGGAGTCCCTCCACTTTAGAGCCTTTGCCCTCTTGCACTGAGAGGTTAGCTCAGTCCACTGAGGGTCACCTCTGGGCTCCTGCCAGCGCACATGAGTGCTGTTTGGTCGTAGAGGCCACTTCACCACAAGAGGAAGACCGTCCATTAATGAGGCACAAACAATAACTAATGATTTGGCAGTAAACCACATGCCTTCCTTCAGCCCTCTATCAATCAGCAAAGTAGAAACAGAAGCTAATATTTCATATGTTGTGTTCTACTAAAAGAGCAGCTCTCTGAACACTCAGATCAAAAGGCTGACGTAAGGTTTGGGTGTGAGCTGCTGTTCATCTGATTCTAAGCCACAAAGCAGAAAAACACAGTTCATCAATCATCGTGGCATTATAAACACTATTCTTTAATCCATTCATCATCACTTGCAGTTGATGTGAAAATTGTTTCTTCTCATCCAGACAGAACATGACTCACACCCACTGGATTTTTTAATCCAATCTGTTCGGAGCAGGACTGGGACTGAACCAGGCTTGACAAAATTAAAGCTGCAGCCGGAGAGCTGCCTCCTACTTCATTAGCCTCCTCCATCCCTGAGGAACGGCACTTTTGCTGCTCTTAATTTAATTTCCCTAATCTCATTTACACCCGAACCCTCCACAGCTGCCCAGGCCTGGCTGCAGGGTGTCAGGCCCTGAGGGAAAACCGTTCTGTGAGCTCAATCTTTCAGGTTTAACTTGAAACACTGCAAGTATTTTGAAATCATACAGACTCCATGTTGTTCTGTACGATGTATAATCATGAGGGGCGTCATTGTGACACCGATATGTTTATGTCAAACGCAGTTCAATCTGAGATCCTTATCACAGATACTGAAAATGTACATCCTGGTATCTAATCTTCTTTTGGTGTCCTTTAAATTCATATTAAATCATATGTTAAGATCCTTAGTGTTCTACTTGACCCTAACCTCACGTATGAGAAACACAGCAAGGACATCCAGTCATGTTACTGCCATTTGAAACATATTGCTAAGATGCAATCGATACCGAGTTTTAATGGCACTCGCTCATATTTTCTCACGGTCAGATAGTTTTAATGGTATTTTAGCAATGTTACAAAGTGTGGCATCAAGATTTCCAACAAAAAGAAGAAAAACTGCACATAACACCAATTTCAATGACTGCCTTTGACTGCATATTTGTTTATGGATTGATTTTAAGATATTCATTATTACTTTATAATCCTTCAAAGCCTGGCCCCAGAACATATAAAACTACTGTCCTTTTATCAACCACAGCCTGCTTCTACAGGCTCGAACTTTCTGACTGTTGTTAAATCACTTTTAATTATCAGTCATCTTTTTTTTCCCCCAAGTTGTAGGTCAACCTTTGTTCTCATTTGTTGAGTTTCACTGCATTTTATTCTTGATTTTGAACTGGAGTTGTTCTACTTTAAAGTAGAAATTTACTTATTGTCTCTTGTTAGATGTTTGATTTTTTTAAAAATGAGCATTATATTTACGATTTACTCCTCTTTTACATGACTGTATGTGTGGTTTTGGTGTGTTATTTATAAAACACTTTGGAGCACTGGATTGGATGAGTACTATATGAATAAACTTTATTATCATGATTACTATGTCCAGCAGGCACAATGTAATGTTTACCAGTTTCTATTGTTGTGTTCGCATGTCAACAGTTACCAATAAGCACTAAACACTTCCTCCAACAGTTGCTGAGAGTTGCTTGTGACACTAGAAGCAAAGTCACAAAATGCATCATATCTGGGAACCATGTTGTTGTTCATCTGTGAATTTTTAAAGGTGATATTTGGTGGATTTTCTTTCCTTTGGACAGAATCAGACTATCTGTTTCTCTCCGTCTTTGTCTTTGTTCTAAGCTAACTGGCTGCTGACTGTAATGTCATATTTGTAGGCATGAAAGTGGTATTGTGTTCTGTCTAAAAAAATTTAAAAAAAAGAACAAGGGTATATCTCAAAATTTCAAACTGTGTTAAATTATCTTTTGGGGATGCAACAATTTGCAGTGATTGTGTAGAATTCATTGGTTAAATCTGTGAAATCCAGTTTTTGTTTTTTTTTAATTATTCCATCCAGGATCACTAAGCTGAAAACTCCCAGGGGTTTATTATGTTTCATTTTCAGTTTTACTGTTTATAAGGCATGACACCAAAAGAAACTCTCTATCAAAAGCATAGTTTCACTGTGAATCAGTCCTCTCACAATAGTGTTATTTGGAGCAGCGGTAGCAGGAGATGCCTCCTAGTCTGTCAGGAAACATCTGAGTCCACATCAGTTAAGCAATTTGAAAAATTCTTTCACTTCTGCCAATGGCTCCATATGAGTATCTGCAGGTGTGAAGGTCAAAGTGTGCTGCTCAGTCAGTAGAGTCCTGCGCTACTTTGGCAACATATTCAACCACATATTGTGAAGTTAAATAAAGCTTTTGTAGTGTTAACTTTGTGGAGCTAGAACACTGAGAAGAAGCACAGGTTTCTTTGTATTTTCTCTTTTGCTCAGCGTCTTACTGCAGTGCCTCAGTTATATATATTTATATGGATAAAGTACTGTAAAAAAAATGTCCTGATGTCTTCTGTTTTTGCATATTTCTCCCACTGTTCTCTGCAAAGTAGTTTTAATTGAGCTACATCAGATGATTTTCGGGCTGCACAGTGGCTCAGTGGTTAGCATGGTCACCTCACAGCTGGGAGCTCTCCGGTTTGCATCCCGGCCTGGGACTGGGATCTTTCTGCATGGAGTTTGCATGTTCTCCCTGTGCATGCATGCGTTTTGTCCGGGTACTCTTGCTGCAGATTTGTTGGCTGCACATCCATAATGCCAATCTCCTGTTACACCACATCCCAAAGGTGCTCTTTTGGATTGAGATCTGGTGACTGTGGAGGCCGTTGGAGGACAGTGAACTCACTGTCATGTTCAAGAAACCAGTTTGAGATGATCTGAGCTTTGTGACGTGGTGCGTTATCCTGCTGGAAGAAGCCATCAGAAGATGGGTACACTGTGGTCATCAAGGGATGGACATGGTTAGCAACAATACTCAGGTAGGCTGTGATGTTTCAATAACACTCAAATAATACTAAGGGGCCCAAAGTGTGCCAAGAAAATATCCCCCTCATCTTTACACCACCACCACCACCAGCCTGAACCGCTGATACAAGGCAGGATGGATCCATGCTTTCATGCTGTTTACGGCAAATTCTGACCATCTGAATGTTGCAGGTGAAATCAAGACTCAGCGGGTCAGGCAACGTTTTTCCAATCTTCTATTGTCCACTTTTGGTGAGCCTGTGTGAATTGTAGCCTCAGTTTCCTGTTCTTAGCTGAGAGGAGTTGCACCCAGTGTGGTCTTCTGGCGATGTAGCCCATCTTCCTCAGGATGTGCTGAGCGTTCAGAGATGGTATTCTACATTCCTTGGTTGTAGCGAGTGGATATACCAGTCTGCCCATTCTCCTCTGACCTCTCACATCAACAAGGCATTTTCATCCACACAACTGCCACTCACTGAATATTTTCTCTTTTTTAGACCATTCTCTGTAAACCTTAGAAATGGTTGTTTGTGAAAATCCTAGTAGATCACCAGTTTCCTAAATACTCAGACCAGCCCATCTGGCATCAACAACCATGTCACGTTCAGAGTCACTTAAATTCCCTTTCTACCCCATTGTGATGCTCAGTTTGAACTTCAGCAAGTTGTCTTGACCATGTCTACATATCTAAATGCATTGAGTTGCAGAAATGTGATTTGTTGATTAGCCACACTAGCTTTTAAAAGTTTGGGGTCACTTAGAGATGTCCTTATTTTTGAATAAAAAATGCTTTTCTTTCAATGAAGATATCATTAAATTAATCAGAAATCCAGTCTAGACATTGTTAATGTGGTAAATGACTATTCTAGCTGAAAATGGATGATTTTTCATGGAATATCTACATAGGGGTACAGAGGAACATTTCAAACAACCATCACTCCTGTGTTCTAATGGTACATTGTGTTAGCTAAAAGTCTTGAAAGGTTAATTGATGATTAGAAATCCCTTGTACAATTATGTTAGCACATGAATAAAAGTTTAACATGAAATTATCTGGGTGACCCCAAACTTTTGAACGGTAGTGTATAGGTGTTAACAAACAGTTGAACAGGTGTACCTAATAAAAGGGCAGGTGAGTGTCCTTAGTTTACTTAGTAAACAGCGTGCCAAAAATAATGTGATTTCTCGACATGTCACATGACAAAGGCCACAACAGAACCAGTGTGTCATGTCGGTAAAACGTACATGGTGACAACATAAAGAGCCGTGACTTACATGAGAGGTGTGGTGGTGTGGTGTGAATGTTTTCCATGAAGGTAGTAATTAAATTGACACTTAATTAACGCGTGTCAACACTGTGAATCTGAATCAAAATCTGCTTGACATTTGACAGATCCAGTAAGGGGATTTCCTCTTTGTGTGAAAATCAGTAAGTCAATAGAATTAGATTTTCTTGGTGGACTAAGGCCTAAATTTTAAGTAAGGAAGGTGAGGTATGAGCCTCCAGCACCCCCTGTGGGCACATATGAGCTGTATTTGAACTGCAAACTGATGCATTGAAATCTGAAATGGGAAAAAATTAATCATGTATGCTGCAATGAAAAGTTATACCGAAATCTGCAAAAGACTAGCATCATGTTTTATGACATGTGGATGCTCTTCACTTTTGTAGATAGTTCAGCTTAATGCAGTGCATCGGACCCTGCAGGCACCTTCAAAAAGATCTGATCGCAGATGACTCTTTGACTTGTCACAGTAGGTGAAATTAATGATGGTTCACCTCCAATATGTGTCCCAGTGAGCCGTAACAGTGAACCAGCATGAACAATGAACCTAAGTAGAGCGCAGCTTCCATGAATTCGCTCAGGATTTCTTTACTGTAAGTCAAACTGCCTGCTGTGATAAAATGTAGATTGATGCACACCTTGTGATTCATGACTGTATGGAGGACTTCCATGCCTGCAGGTTAGCTTTGACATTTGACTTCAAAGATGGCCCTGACATTATGTGGACTCCTAGCTCTCAGGTACTCTGACTCACATTCTTAGCCTGAATCAAAAGGCCCTGGAGGCTTCCTGCCATTTTTCTCTGGAGTGTTTTCTCTCAAAGAACAGGAAAGGCAGCTGTGTTTCCCACACACTCACAGAGGTCCCATATCAGTGCCATTTTACAGTTTCACTGTAGCTCACAGGCAAGCAGCTGCACAGTCATTGTGACAGTCTCTGGCACTTGTGCAGCAATATTATGCTTAACTAATGATACTGGTCTTGATTTTGTTTAGACAGAATGATATCTCTGAAACAAGCACTTATGATTTGAACCTCTTTTTGTAAACTCTAGCTACACTCACGAAAAAGACAGACACCTATCTATGAACTAAAAATCTCATCATTTCTGTGGTTAAGCATTTCTGGTCTAAATTGTTGACCAACAAAAACAAATTGCACACAACAGTTGATTTAATGTTTCATGTGTTGAATCAAATGCCTTCTAATCCGACGTAATGATGCTTTGTGTTTGTTTGGAACATTTTATCCCTTTGGAAAGATCATGTTCTCATGTTAATCAGTCAATTGCGGCAGAGTTTCCTGTTTAAAAAGATACTAATCAGGCTGTGTGAGAACATATGCCGCTGTGTGGACTGATGTGGAGCCAATTGAAACTAAAATCAGAAGAAAACACAGATGCTTCAAAGGCCAAAGGGTGAGACCCCTGTTGATATTGTTATCAGTTCCCTGTAATGCACTGGATCAAACATTCAGACACTGAGGCACTGATGTGGATTCTTATTCATGTTTAGTTTTTTATCAGAAATGCTCAGTGGCTTCTACAGTGACGTGTAATATCTTGTGTGTTTCATGCTGCTGGTTACACATTTAGATTACACCTTTTCTTGATTGTTGGAAAATCACATGGCAAAACGACATCTGTGTCATCACACTTATCTTACTTGGAAACAACCAGGTTCACGTATTTCCATGACAGATATTTAGTTGTGAAATGATCTCATGCAGCATTCCAGCACTGTCATGAGCTGCACAAAATAACAACAAGAGAAGAAGACAAGTATGAATTCACAATGACATACTTTCAGCGGAGATGCTTAACAACGAGAAGTACTGTAAAGGTTATCAAGGACACACCAGAGCCAGCTGGCACACCTACATGAAAGGGTAACATATAATTTTCCAACTTGGTGGAAAAACACTCCCATCCAAAAAAACATAATCTGTGTTTCTTGGCACAAAAAGGCATAATTGGCAAAGGTGCAACCAACAGCTGAAAAATTTCAGCTGAACTGCAGGCTGTGTTCACACAAAGCAGAGAGAAGACGATAAGAGACTTTGGGAGGAAAATAAAACATTCTTCATCAATAAAAAAAGGCAGCATGGTTTAAAAATGTAGTACAGTGGAGCTAGTTGTAAGCCAGATGTTGAAAGATACATTCAGCATTGTGAATTATCTCTGGATTCGGTGTGCAGAGTCGTGTGAAACATGTCTGGTTTGTGGAGAATGTAAAAATGAAAATAGGTGCAGTCAAGCAGCCTATAATTTCTTCCCCCAACTTTAAACACCTGTTGGCACTTGGAAAAAAAATATTATACACAATTCCTCTTCTTTTTTTAAAAAAAAGTAAATTAAATAATAAATAATTCTATTTTATTTTATTTTTTAAAATATTTTTTAGATTTTCTTTGGATTTGAATATCTTTGGATGCATTGTAACTGTGCCATGCAGAAAAATAGACAATTCTGAGTTTTCTTTACTTCTTGCTGTGGCTGTGCTTTTTACAAAGACGTACAAGACTTTCTACTGCTAAAAATAATCACAATGAAAAACTCCCACAGGGAGTAAAAATGTGACTGGAGCAGAAAAACACCCAGAAATTGATTCGGAGGCTTGACTGATATAAACATTTTAGAAAACCTTCTGTTTTAAGCTTTGACATTCAAACACAAATCTGCTTCATCAGAACTTCATGAGTGCACAAATACTCACACAACAAAGATTTCAGTGTTGCTTAAGTCTAACTGTCTAAACGTTACATAACATTTTTAATGATTAGTCACACACTTTTTAGTGGAAAATAAATCATCACACAAACATTCCTCAATGGAAATAACCAAACATTTTCCAACTTTGCCCAAAGCAACATTGTTCATCTACGACGTCGCCATTCATGGGGAGAAGCGGATTGAGAAAATATATGTAATGTCTTTTAAAGCCAACCGTTTTTTAAATTTAGCACATGTTCCCATGGTCACATTCACCAAGCTGATCGGTTGAAGGATAGTTTTTGGCAGGTTTGGAGCAGGGCAACTGTATTTCCCACAAAGGATGGAGGACAGACCCCCCTGTGATGCTCTCTGGAGGGTAAAGTGGGATTAGTCCGCTGCTTCTGGACCCCCGCAAGGGTTTAATGGAGCAGGAGTAACTAAATTGACAGGGATGCTTGGTGGCCAACAAAAGCCCAAAACCACTTAAGCTTTACTTAAAAATTGGGACAAGCTGACTTAACCTAAGCTGGTTAAGATCCGAATGTTACAACACTGGTTATAATGTTAATTCAGATTAACTGCAAATGCACTGATCCAAAAAAAAAAAAAAAAAAGGCACATCAGTACTGTGTAGCACAAGAAGTCGCACGATTATGGTGTATTCATAGTTTATGCTTTCCTGCAATGACTGGCCACAAGTCAAGAATGTGAACAACAGGGGTCAGCTGGGAGGTAGTGCAGGGGAGGGGAGATATACAGGTCTGAATTCCCATGAATCACTGGCTGGTATTTGAGTTTAGAGAAGAGGGCTGTATCCTGTTGCTAATAAACTCAAGAGATGCATGTATAGTCTCTTACTGAGCAGGAACCCCACTCAGAAAGCAGTGTTCTGGCCAGTGTGAGGACAAAGCTGTGCACGTTTATCAACAGAATGATCCAGCTTAGCAATTACTGGATGGATTACTATAGAATCTGGCACCTCTGAGGAAGAATCCTAATGATAAGTGATCACCTGGCCCTTTTCTGGAACACCACCAGGTGCAAAAAAATTTCACTTAATCTTGAAAAATATCTCAGCACTAATTTGAAAGATTTGCACAAATGTTCCACAGACATTCATGGTCCTCTGAGGTTGAATCCTAATAACTGGTAATCCACCAACCTTTTCTGGAAGATCACCAACTGTTATAAATGTTCACTTATCCTGAAAAATATCACAGCAGCTAGTTGATAGAGTTGCACAGAATCTGGTGCAGATATTCATGGTCTTCAGAGGATGAATCCTAATGACATAAGTGAAAGGGATCACCCTGTCACTTTTCCTCTGGATGTTCATAGTGTTGTTTTGAAAAAGTCTCACCAACCATTATTGTTGGTAGTTTTTTGTTATATTTAGCAAGAGTTTATGTTCTCAACATGAATTGCAGCAACTCATCTGGCACTATCGCAGGTCAAGGTTTTTGTTTTTCCCACGTCTTTGCAAAACCTTCCCATTTGCCTCTAATTAACGAATATTAGCATGCTAATCCCCTGAACTGTGATGGTGAAAGTGGTAAACACTGCACTTCCTTAACTGGTCTATTAGCTCAGACAGCATGCAGTGCTGTAAGAGTCTAAACTGTTAGACTAGTGTTTGTACCTTTTGTGTCATTTTCAGTTGCAAATTTAACACAAGGTAATATACAGTGGAAGAACTTATTGGCAAAATGGATAAAAACTTAAATATATGACAGCAAATTACAAATGAAAACAAGACTTGTGATCAACAGCAGCACAGGTTTTGTGAGATTCAGGCAAGCAGGTCAGGACCTTTAACATTAAGCTGCCAACAGTATCATAGAGATGACATTCAGTTTATGTATACCAGTGACAGTATAACCTATTTGTGACCCTGAAGTCACACCTAGGAGCTAGAGAGGGAGAGGGAAAGCATTTGCATAATGTGGGGTTTCTGTGCGATGGCTGCACCCCTCCTGCTCTAATCCTCATCACTTAAGAGCACAGGCCATATCTACTTAAAGAGATATTATGCAGGAAATGCTATGCAAATGGCTTGTTTATCACGATGTCAGCCACTTGTTTTGTGCTCTGTCTGCAGTGTGCCATGTTGATCTCTGGCTTAGGGAGGAGCATAATCTTTTAACGCCTATCTGACAGATTTCTCTATTGTTGTCAGATTTGCTACGCGACAGGAACGTTCAGGCAGCTTCGGTGTTTACGTTTTAAATACTAGAGCAGTAATTCAGGGAGTCTGTGAAGTATTTATCTTCATATGAACTCTCAGGCGTCACAAAAGCAATCACCAAATATATCATTTTATATTAAAAGAGTGAAATTTGAAGCGTGCCGCATGCATCCAGGGAGGGTTTCTCCTAAACTGGACACGCTGAGAGACCCTTACTAAGCAGATTACCTCAATAAATCTATGTCAGGATACATTTTTGCCATGTCTAGTCATGCGAAGAGAGAGCGTGAGAATGCAGACACAAAACATGTTTACTGTGACAGATGTATCTCACTGAGCCCAAGCACGCTGCTGACATCTGCTGCACAATTTAAGGTACATGCAAACATTGCAAAGACCTTTTCAATTAGCTGCAAGATGCCTGTATTTGAGCATTAAAGAGCAGCCCTGTGCTTGATCTGTGATGATAAAAGAAGCCGCCACAGGAAAGGAATCTTTGGATGCAGAGATATTTAAAGAGCCTTTCCTGTGTTTGACGTTTACCTTGGATTAAGGAACAGCATTGTGACTCACAGCTGTCTGAGGTGTAGCGTTGGGAGTCGAGCTGGCAACACGATGTGCTGTAGGGGAGGGGGGAGACCAGATGTTGCCCTCCTACTACGGGGAATAAACTATCACTCACACCACAGGTGGTGGGAAAAGGGAGGGGAGAGAAAAGGGAGAAGAGAACGAGTAAGTGACAAACAACGGCAAACAGGAAGCGGAGACCTTATAACACAATGCTCACAGAGTTTCCTGCAGGCTCAGACAGATAAGGAGCAACACTTTGTGTAAAGCTGTGTTTTCACCCACAAATGTTTCCCGTGCTCTAAAGCCACATCTTACAATGCATGTACGATTCTCCTGCAGTACAGCTGTGATACTGTGGAGCAGAAAACATGGATTGTTGGTAGTGGAAGGGAAGAAGCCCAATCCTCAACCCAAATCTTGCAAGATGATATAACCTCAGTGGTTGATGCAAAATACAGTAAAACACTGTCTCATGAAGTCAGATAACAAGCAACAAAAACTGCTATGTGAAGAAAGCTTTATAATGAGCAAATATGACTGTAGTTGCATCATTGCCAATGAATTTCTCTACATGAACCCAATTGTAAATCTTGGTTGTGCATCAAAACTACTTCCATGCAAAAGAGGCAGTACAAGGTGAGGTGTCATTATTTTGATCCAAACTGGCTATTTTGATGTCAGGCTAATAAAAGGTATCTAAGGATCGACAGCACGACATTGTTACATTGATAGTTTAGCACTTTAACACAGTAGCGGCAAATACTGGAGCTCAAGAGATGAGGAGTTAAATGGAGAGAGGAGTGTCTTTTGTTAGCACTTGTGTGCATGAGAGAACTTTTTAAACTAATATTATGATACCAAACAGTGCAAAAATACACTAAACAGACATCCTCTCATAGGTCGTCACATCAAGATGCACATCAGGTTATAAGAATGCTAATGAAGCAGTGTATTCTAAGCTACATATACTATTAAAACCAATATATCCTGTAAGAGTTAATAGTTTTTCCCTAAGATATTATGATCAATATTAGAAGCAGCAGTCGTGGTAGTTGTAGCGGTTGTTGCAATTGCAGCATTATAGTGCCATCAGTAATGAGAGTTTGCAAATGCGAATTGTGAGGCTTTTATTTTCAGTAAATATATCACATTATCAGTGTGTATTTATGAACCCGCTCACCCTGACAAAACAGACAGGATGAACCACGGCAGATGACGTTGCTACTATAAACTGTGGCTGATGACAGTCTCACAATGCCCTCCCAGCTGTGCCCTTTGCCCCTTAAATGGAGGGGTAAAAAAGGGTTTGATCTTCTCCAGAAAACCCAGGGTATAAATTGAAATGGCATGAGCAATAACACAAGGTGGCAACCTATTCTGGGTAAAATAAACATGTCATACTGAAGCTACTGAGCGAGGATATTAGTGCAGCCTGGATAGTGAACGTTATGTTGACAGTTACCCCATGTGAAAATCTGAAGTTCAGAAGTCACTTTGCATGATAAAGTATGGTGTCAAAGTTTTAGGCCATCCTTAGTTTTGTTGTAATTAGCATATATTTTTATTTCTCAGTCTCTTTGGTAAAATTCAACAGGTAAAATGTGCATTGTATTGAGATGAGCACAAAAACCAATCTGAACAAAATAGCTTCTGCAGACTGATGTCAGTGTTTAGAGTGCCTTACTTTGTATTTCTTGAACTCTCTTGAGGTTTTCTTAAGTATCTTTGTGTTACACCAGTCTTCATTCAGCACTTCCCATTGTTCTTCTTTAGGTTTGGGCTGTCTTTATTTTTTCTTTGCCCAGAAGATCACATACTAGTTTTATAATATTCTCCCTGGTTTTGATTGTATCAGCTGTTGTTTTGCAGTATGCTTGAGATTGTGATTGTGCTGAAAAATAGACTTTTTTTTCCAGAAGGAATAGCAAATAATCAGTATTTGGCTGTATTTTTCAGCAGTCATGGTTCCATCAGTTCAAAAAATATTCCAACACCACTGGCAAAAATGTTTCACTTAATGCCACGTGCACTCTCAGCTCTTACACATTCTTGTCAAATGGACCCAGCAATTTTTAACTTTGATCATCACTCCATTATACTCCTTTCTACTGATCTCCACACCAGTCTTTGGCAGCTTTTGCATGTTTGAAGGTTCTTGCACTATTCTCCCCTTGGAAAACGTTGTTCCTTGGCTGCCATCTTTCCACAGAGGCCTTTTCTGATCAGATTTCTGCAAACTTTAGAAGGATCAACTTGCCATCCAGACAGACTGAAGCAAGTTTTTTCTCGACTTCGTCTGGTTTCTCAAAGAAGAATCTCGAAGAAACTTCTCATCACATATTGAAGAGTGGAGATTTTGTTTGGCCACGTGCTCCTTGGCTTGTCCTTCACTGCTTTTTCAAATTTCTTTGTAACAGTTTAAATTCCACATAGTGTCTGCCGTTTGTTTGCTGATTTGTCTTTGAGTGAAGTGGCTGATGCAAAATTACAATTCATGTCAGTGTGTAATCTGTGGCATTTAAAAAGAATGAAATGATTGACACATGGTCTTATATGTTAGTCAGCTTCCAATGAGTTAAACCCTTACATCTTGTATGAGTTCTGCTCAACAGCAAAAAAAAACATGGATTAAGAAATATACAACCAAAACGTAAATCACTCAATCACATTTTATTTGTATAGCAGTGTTTCATACAAATAGAACTACTTTACAGAACAAAAGAAATTAAAAAAACTATAAAAACAATACCGCATCCCTGCTGCCATTAATATTATACTGTGAAGGAAGAACTCAAAAAACAGGGACTGAGGAAATGCCATCATAAATAGATTATTGTAATGAGGAAACACCAGATGCAGGAAAAAATGTCTAAATAAGTATAGAAACAACTACAATCAATAGATTATAAATAGTAATAATAACAAATAATCTTAACTAAAGAAATAAATAAAGTAAAAAGCCAGATTAAAAAGGTAGGCATTGAGCTAGCTTTTGAAAATAGCAGCACTCTGTTCTACTCTCACGTTTTATGAAGGCTGTTCCAGACACATGGGCCATAATAACAAAAGGCTGCCTCACTGTGGGTTTCTGTTCAAACGTTTGGTTTAATTAAAAGACCACTACCAGAAGACCCGTGGGTTCTGGAGAGTTCATGGGATAAAAGCAAACCTGATAAATAGACCAAGACCATTCAGAGCTTTACAAACCAATAAAAGATTCTAAAAATTGATTCTAAAGCAGACAGGTAGCCAGTGCAGAGACTTTAGAGTTGGTGTAATGTGTTCTCCTTCTGATACTAGAGTCAACACATGTGCTGCTAAATTTGGAGACCAGATAGGAGAGCGGTACTAAAGCCAATCCTGCAGGTAGTAAAAAGAAGCAGAGGGGTCACTAGCAGCTCAGTCAGTAAGAAACATCTGGCATATCTTGAATTAATACAACAGAAGATTATAAAGTGAATCTCAACTCGCCAGCCCAAAAGACATGTTTAGTGCAAAAAGAGCCTGTAAAAATCACTCATGAGAGCCGTGTATTTTTTAATAGTCTGTATTCTGGTTGTATCTTGATACACAGACTGAGAAATGCACATTTATGGTCATTTTATTGTGAGGTTCAAGGTGTCCACAGAGGACGCTGCTGGAGCAACACTCCTCTCTACTGACCCATAGCGGTACTACACCCTATTGTTACTTAATTTGATGAAGAGAGGAGTTGTAGTGACTCTTTAAATCGGCTTCTACTACATCCAATAATGACTAATCGCATTTAAAAATTTGTCACAGAGGGCCATCTTCATATTTTAAATCTATAGACTCTTTATTGTGCAATATCCTAAAGAAAGCAGCTGAGTTTTTCTGCACTTTTCCTCAGAGCTTTATTTCTGAGCGTTAATTAACTCTGCATATAAAAAAAAAAAAAACAAAAAACCAAACTGCTTGCAAAGAAAAGAAGATACTCCGTTATAGTTCTGTTCATTTTTAAGGTCACATCAACTGACCTTCCCTCAGTGGGAGTGACTATGTAAATCTGCATCAAAGGAAGCAGTCAAAGTGTTGAGAGGGGAGCATCTGATTGGGTGCCTTTGTTCTTTCAAATCGAGGTGGTCTTGTCCCTCCTGGGGCAAAGGGAGGACATGTTTTACAGTAATGCTGCTCTCCTGCATGGCCTCTCACACTGCTGGAATAATGGAGTATTAATGTAAAGGAAAGATGGACTATCAGAGGCATGATAAAGCACACAGACTGAGAGAGGAGCTGAGCTGCATGCTGGTGGGTGATGGAGCAGTGGGGAAGACCAGCATGATCATCAGCTACATCTTCAATGGCTACAACACAGAGTACAGACAGACAGCATTTGATGTTTTCACTGGTGAGTGAAGCTTCTCTCTCATTTGTAAGGTCTGCTGTTTTGCTCAGGAATTCATCTTTATTTCTGTCTAACTAACAGGTTTGGTTCACGTGAATGGAATCCCAATTCGCATCAAACTGATAGACACTGCTGGACAGGTAAACATCAACATCACTTACAGAGATCAGTGCAACCTTTGCTCTTCATCACTCATAATATGATCTTTCAGGAGGAGTTTGGCCATCTTCGCTCTCTGTGCTATGCCCATGTGGACGTCTTCATCCTCTGCTTCAGCCTTGTCAATCCTGTCTCCTTCGACAATATCACCTCCAAATGGATCCCACAGATCCGAGCCGGGAATCCGACTTCTCCCATTGTTCTGGTTGGAACTCAGTCAGACCTTCGCCACAATGTGGACGTCCTCATCCATCTGGCCCAGCGGAGCACCAGACCAGTGCGCTGCAGACAGGCTGGGAGGCTCGCACACAGGATCAGAGCTCACGACTATGTGGAGTGTTCAGCTCTGACACAACACAACCTGAAAGATGTGTTTGACTGTGCCGTATTTGCTGCCATTATGCACAAGCGCAGTGGTGCTAAATCCAGAAAGCTTAGCCTGCTTAAACGTTTGAAGTCTTTTTGTGATTCTGGATGGAGGAAATTCTTCAGATTCATTTGACAGGAAAGCTAAAGAGTGGAGTGAATACACTCAGCCTGGTGGACACTGTATTTGGATTTTAATGACAAACTATACATTTTTACCAAAGTATTTTTATGCAAAATATGGATTGTACACCAAAAGAACAAGACTTAAAACCTGCATTGATATTTGACAATCAGTGCCAAACATTCACTGAATTAATTCCACTACATATTCTGCTCTTTGTACTTTTACTGTTTTTAGTTTCACAATTAGGTTATTGCTGTTTGTGTTCATATTTGTGTGTGTATGTGTGTGTGTTTTGTAAGTTTGTATATTTTGTAATAAATGCACTACACTGTGGGACACATTTAATTGTCAGTTGTGTTTTTCTCTAATGAATAATTCTGAACTAGAAGATTCCTCTTTAGAAGTTACTGTCAGTGCAGAAATGGAGGGAAAACACAAAGTGCCATTTGGGACAAATGGTCACCTGCTGACACATTGAAGTGCTACTTTACAAGACAAAGGCCATTTTAAATCCATCCTCTGTTTGAAAGCTTGTGATGGGGCATGTTTCCAACAATTACTTTCAAAACACCCACCAGCATTTTCTTTGTGAAAGGGATGATTAAAGATGGATTTTTAACCACAGTGATTAAAGCTTTCCCAAAATTGTTTTGATTTGACAAGAAAGTGCATGCAATCTGATATAGTAATTAAAAGGTATTGTTGGGGAAAATTGCTTGACAGTAAAAAAAAAACAAAACAAAACATTGGTGGTACAAATTAACCTGAGAAGTTTTGGTACTGATGTTAAAACCCTACAGAGTTATTTGTGTATATACCTTGACAATTTCAAAATTGTAGGGTATACTGAATATTCAATATAACAGACATACCTGATTACCTTCGTTCATTCCTATTTATACTACAGAGACACAGAACTTTTTCAACACCAACTTATATCCCAACAACTATGACACTATGTTAATTAGGGTCCGAGCACCAACGGTGCGAAGACCCTATTGGAATGCAAGGAATTATTATTATTAGGGTCCGAGCACCGAATGGTGCGAAGACCCTATTGGAATGCAAGGAATTATTATTAGGGTCCGAGCACCGAATGGTGCGAAGACCCTATTGGAATGCAAGGAATTATTTATTAGGGTCCGAGCACCAACGGTGCGAAGACCCTATTGGAATGCTAGGGTTTATTATTAGGGTCCGAGCACCGAATGGTGCGAAGACCCTATTGGAATGCTAGGGTTTATTATTATTAGGGTCCGAGCACCACGAAGTGGTGCGAGGATCCTATTGAAACCCTAGGAATTATTATTAGGGTCCGAGCACCGAACGGTGCGAAGACCCTATTGGAATGCAAGGAATTATTAGGGTCCGAGCACCGACGGTGCGGAGGACCCTATTGGAATGCAAGGAATTATTTATTATTATTATTATTATTATTATTGTTATTATTATTATTATTATTATTATTATTCTTTGCCCGCCGGGAAATCGCCATTTTTGGCGGCCTTATCATACCCCAAAACGCGTCAAACTTGGCATGCTCATCAGGACTGGCGAAAAATTTGATATTTTAGGGGAGTTGCGCATGTGTGGGGCAAAATGGCTCCATAGCGCCCCCTGGAAAATTGAAAATTTGGTCATTAGGCCATCTTGCACGACGTTTCATCTACAGCTACAAAATTTTGTATGCATATTCAGCACATCAGAAAACCCAAAAAAGTCAATCATGGCCACGCCCTAACCCCAACAGGAAGTCGGCCATCTTGAATTAGCTGTAAATTTTTTAAAATTAATAACTCATCGGGTATAAGCCCGAGAGACTTCAAATTTGGCCAATATATGCAAACACACGACCTGATGAAAAGTTATCAAAATGTTCATCTCATTTCAAAGGGCGTGGCCATGGTGACTCCCAAAAAAATGGATCCTTCGCCATGAAACAGGAAGTGGTGTCTAACTCAGCTGTACATGCTCCAATCTGCCTGAAATTTCACATGGGTGATCAGTGTCCAGCCCTGACAATATCCATGCGGTTATATACATTCCCAGTCATAGCGCCACCTTGTGGTAGCAGGAAACTGACATTTTTCCCACTTTGATGTACTATTCTTAGCACGTTGATCAGATTCACCTCAAATTTGGTGACATAAGCCAGAACACATTGATGATGATTCCCAGAGAAAATGGTGGCTCGTCATCAAAGGGCGTGTCTGTGGCGGCGCGGCGAATTTCGATTTCTCGCAATGAAAATTGAATTATTAATATCTCAGCTGGAAATGGTCCAATCTGGACCAAACTTGATATGGTGGACACCAGTCCGGGTCTGAACACATCCACACTCATAAATTTAGAAATACTCATAGCGCCACCTATTGGCAACAGGAAGTAATTGTCATTACATTTGCAACTACCATTGCCGGAAACTTTGTCATATCATCTTGAAAATTGGTCAGCTGACTGGTTATGCCTAGACGATGCCACAGTGGGAAGATTTTGCCGATTCATAAAACACTGTTGCCGTGGCAACGCATCGTTGCCGTAATAAACAAAGTACTTTTTGACAGGTTAAAAATGCTCAAATGCTCGCCAAAATTACCACACGTATCTGGACCGGCAACCCATTTGATATTTTAGGGAAACTGCCCATGTGTGTGGCAAAATGGCTCCATAGCGCCACCTGGAAATTTTCAAACAGTTACTACGGCCAGTACGTTTTAGCTAGAATCATGAAACTTGGTAGACATATGTAACTCGTCAAGACACACAAAAATGTAATTGACACCCATGCCCAAAACCCAACAGGAAGTCGGCCATTTTGAATTATATGTCATACGTTTTGACGATTTTGGGTCATTTTTAGACAAAAGCTTTTCAAAAGCTATAAACTCAAACAGGGTAACACCGAGAGAGCTGAAATTTGGCCAGGATGTAGTCCAGGCATGGGTGATCAAAAGTTATCAAAATGCTCACCTTAAGTGTGAGGGCGTGGCCATGGCGGCCTCGTGAATTTTGATGCTTCGCCATGAAACATCAACTGCTGTGTAACTGCCCTAAACATGCTCCAATCTGCCTCAAACTTTACAGGTGTGATCAGAGTCCAGTCCTGATCACATCCATAGGCCGACATAAACTCTTGGTCGCAGCGCC